>NC_134570.1:98507121-98647121 GCF_050947875.1 Dermacentor variabilis | reverse complement strand
GCACGAAAAAAAAAAAGCGCCCCCCAGGACTTACTTTTTATTAAAGAGCCCCAAATCCACTCGCTTGTCGTGTTGTAAGCTTTAATAGACGTTCAGGGTGAGTTTTATGTTTCTGGCAGTTTTATGTTTCTGGCGACACGCGAAATAATTCGGCTCAAGCATCTGCGCAACGATGGTGAGTCCAGAAGGATGACGCCTCCATGCGCGACCCCTTCACGCGTGGCCAATGCTCGCGCTCACGTGGTCACACCGGCGCTGCTCCACGGCCGGGCTAGATGGAGAGAGTGCGCGTCTCCTACTCTAGCCTGGCTGTGGCTTCCCGCGTGGCCGAGAGCACACGCGACCCGCGCGCCGTAGTTTGGGACGCCACCTGCCGCGGGTGTCAGGCCGAAGGAGGTGGTGCTGGCCTCGCCACAAACAATGAACTGTTCAGTGGTTGTGTCGAGATGGCCGGTGGCTTCATGCGTGCTGTCTTTTCGCCGCCTGACCTAGTGCTGGAGGTTACGTAATCGGAGTTTTCTAGATGCGGCACATTTGGAGTGGTGAAACGAGTGGTAGCATGAAACGTTCAATTCGGCCATGCACGCTCGCGCTTTGTCTGCCGGCGCTCTTCATCACGCCAGCGTCGGGATAGCGAGTGCTCGCGGTCATTGAGTGAGATCTGGACCGGCATGACGTGACAAATTCATTCCAATTATTTTCTTTCTCTCGTTTCGATAGTCGTCTGAGCTGCGCTCCACCTGCACTCTGACTTCGATTGGCCGATCCTTGGCGAAGAATGATAATAGAGACATAAAATCGAGTGAAAGGAACAACTGCATTATACCGGCACTGTTCATGTTTGCCTGTGCGCGCGCGACACCACGCTGGTTTTCTTAGTAAACTAATGTTGACTGCAACTTAAACGCCTTATAAAACTACGAAACGGAAATTGTGTAAGAGTACAGTACTTTGAAATCGCTGTCAATGCTATGACTTCCGGGCGGAGTTTTGACTTTATTTATTTATTTATTTATTTATTTATTTATTTATTTATTTATTTATTTATTGTGTAGCGTACCATCTGCATGAATAGTCACACGCATGCTATCATCCGCAAAACTCTCTTTAGTGGACATTGATCACCTTGGCCTGCATTGGTCTGCGGTATTGAGCGGCGTCTCCTTCCTACATTTCACGGGCCGATTCGGTGGGAGTGCTTGCGGGAGCTGCCGAGGCGGTGCTTGAGATGAAAAGAAGGTTAACAACGACTCTGGTGAAAGTAGGACGATACCTTGAACATTTATTGAGTCATGATATTAGGAACGCCCACGCCAGTAAAAGAAGCAGTCACTTCGAGTGATGGCCGCCAGAGAGAGAGAAAGGCAGAGTCAGAAGAAAGGGGAAAGGCAGGGAGATTAACCAGACGGGAAGATTCGGTTTACTACCCTACGCTGAGGAGAGAGGGGAGGGATAGGTAAGGTGACGAGAAAGTGGAGCGAGAGAAAATGAGCACAGATACTCAATCACAGTCGGTCACTGTCACAGCATACTGTCACCGCACACCACAGTAGCACTTGTAGCACATTAAACATCAATTCAGGCTACAGCCGCTTGTCCAATCTGTTGTCATTAAAAACTACAACAGAGCCCTCATCGCCCTCTGTAGCGATGGATTGCGATGCGGGCATTCTAACGTGAGTTCCTCTGCTAAAGGTCTTTGGTCCAAGCGCGTTATCAGGATTGGGAGCGATCGTCTATGTAAATTGTAGCGAGGACAGTCACAGAGAAGGTGTTGAAGAGTCTCCTCGCTACCACAGTCATAACACGAGCTGTGGTCGGTCCATCCGATTCAAAACGCAAAATACTTTGTAAAGGCCACTCCTAGCCATATTCAACAAAGCAGGGTATCGCGTCCGCCGAGTCCAGCTGGGATGCGAGGGCGGAGAGAAGAGTCTGTGTGGGGTAGCCGGTTGCTTTGAAAATTTCTTGTGTTCAATATTGAGAACAGCATGTCCCGGGTGAGCACTCGAGGTTTTCTAGCGGAATCTGTCCTTGGTAACGATACCGACTCCTTTTTGTCACCTTGAACAGCCGACCGTGCAGCGTTATCGGCGTCTTCGTTGCCCGCAGTGACTTGGAAGCCACTTAAATGTCACGTGGTGTCCTTTCTCAGTTAACCTAGGTAGGAATTAGTTCTCTAATCTCGAATACCAGTCGTTGGTGTGGTCGGCGCCGCAGGGATGACAGCAAAGACTGCAGTTCTGATTTCGAGTCAGTGAATATTGCCCATCTTCAAAGTTGTTCTTGGCTGACGAGCTGCAAGTTCCCCAGCCGTCGGTGTCGTTGGGTGACACGTCTTGAAAGTGATGGTGGTGGCCTTCGCTGGGAAAACCACGGCTCCAGAGGAACGCTGGAAAGTTGCTGATCGATTAGTATAAATGTGTACGTGGTCGGCGTACTTCTCGAACAAAGTGAGCAGAGTTGGTTTCTTAAGAGCAGGGGATGGCAGCTAAGATTTTTTTCTGGTTCTGGGTACAGTGAGGTGCAATGTAGGTGAAGCCAAACACCATGGATGAATCGATGGTTTAGTTGCAGGGGTGAAGCCTGATGGTAGGTGGGTGTAATAATCCATAGTCGTAATACAAAGTGATGCCTGAGGCCTCTCTGACAGCAGTGTTGCAAGATGATGGGAACGGGCTCGGGAAAAGTGCCTAATGCGCACCCTCAGCATTTCCCCAGCAGTGTGTGTCTGCATTGGTTGGTGCCGGGCGGTTGCAACGGTCGCCACCGTGGAGGCGCATTTTGGCAAACCAAGACGCACCCTGAAAGCCCGAGCTTGAATAGCCTTTAAGGCACGAAGATTTATCCTGCAAGTGTTGGTCAGTACGGGCCTACGTTATCTGCAAACATCCAGAAAAAGAGCCCGGTACAATTCCCACATGGCGTGAGCTCTCCAAGTATTTCCACCCAGAAACTTGAAAAGCTGGGAGATTGCTGTCAGGCGCTGTCGCTAGTAGGTCACGTGCAGGCTCCATGAGAGATCTCTTTCAATGATAACACCAGACCGTGACCAATATCCAGGCTACTCTCGCAGATGGGTGCGTGTACTTATATTCATGCACTTGGCTTTAGGTGCCCGTTAAAGAGCTCCACGTGGTCAAAATGAATTCGGAGCCTTACTCAACGGCGTTTTTGGTAGTCATATAAGCTTGCTTTAGAATACTGAAATTAATGGATTAATTAACCAGTCTATCAACCAGTCACTTAATTAATTAATTAATAATCAAGCGTAGCTCTGGCTGCGGCGAGGAAAAAGTGGCGTTTTAATTGCGAGGATCAATTCTCTGTAGTGGGTACGGGACATGGCTAAGGATTATCATCATCATTACCATCAACAGCATCGTCAATAGCTGATGGTTCGTAAAGTACAGGTATAAAACATCCTTGCTGCTTTCTAAATTAGCGATACAGAAGGTAATTAGTCATCAAGAATGCGTTATTTGTGGCAATATTTTGCCTGCAAGCTGAGTCTGTTTTCTAAAGGGGGTCATATTATTTGATGCGTTTCATTCAGCCGTGCTCCTATCATTTACCTATAATTCTTTCTCCAGTTCCGGCCGTCTAGATATTTCTGGGCATTTAGACCCGGCTAGAACGAACAGGCTTATGCGCTAAATATAGTGGACAAATCAAGCAAGTTGAAATGCCCACACTCTCGTACAAGTAAATTATGGAGCTTTTGCAATGCGTTCGCTATAAAGATTTGTTATCTTCATTAGAACAAAGAAGCAAAGAAGGAATCCTCTTATTGGTAGCAAAATTATGCATATAATAGGTAGTGCCTCGAAGTGTTTGTTAGCGTCACTGAGAATGGCGTTAGTCAGTAGAACGGCGTTAGTCAGGCAGTAGTATGACTAACGGCTCTAGTCAAAGTGATTAGTATGACAAATAGCGCATGTCTAATGGCGTACGTGGTATGACTAATGACGTATAGTAGAATAATCGAAGCAGCCCATACAAGCAGCGGAGCAACACACGTGTAAGCGAATTGATATATGATCTCGCTTCAATACGTTCTGGATAAGTTTCTGGTATACTATTACGTCATACATCCAGTAAATGAGTTATTTTATACGAATATCGGTTTCGTGTGCTTGACACAAACAATAGTGGGCTTTATCCGTGCTTGTTACATTCAACTTCGAATGTGTTAATCTGGCACTTAATTGGTAGACATCGTTGTCTCTAGTTATCAGGATCAATTTTATATTAACTTTCGTGTGCAACTCTTGTCACTTCTTCTTGCTACGATCGATGGTTTTCAACGTGGACCAGAGCAAGAGATGGTTATTTAGGGGCGTCCTACTGGAGAGCTCCGGTTTAACCATCCTTGTTTCTTTGATGTGCAAACGAAGCCGCGGTATACAATATAATACACAATACAATACACAATACAATACACAATACAATATAATACAATATAGTTTATTCGCCCCTTTTTTCACACGCATCAATCTGCTGGTTAACCTAAGAACATAGCGCTTGTCGGCTGATCTGGCAGATGATGGATACATCATCAGTTACAAAAGCTCAAAGATACGCAACACAAAGATCAGATAGCAGGATCTCGTCCTGCGCGACGGAAAAAAAAAAATCAACGGATCACCCAGCTAAAGCCACACAGCAATATCCTCCTTGCATTGTTTCTAAGCACCACTTTCTTATCTTTTTCACCAGTGCCTTTCTTTTTTCAATACCGCAGGGACATAATACTTCCCAGTTTTCTTTTTACCGTAGCTTGTGAAAACTTTTGGCTTACCGTATCTTTCTGTTTTTCTCACTGTCACGACTATGTGGGCAACTACCCTGAAATCCCTTGCGAAATAGTGCCGCAGAACCACTGAAAAGCGAAACTTTTCGCTTACCTTGAATATGCCTAGTTCAGAGCACTTTTCTGCTTCAGAAGCCGCGTGTAAGACTTTTCCATAAGATACTACTTACCATTCGCTTGATAAGCGTATCAATTTCTTGCATTTTGTATTCTGAGCCTGCAAACTTGCAGTTTGCAGGCTCAGAAGTTTGCAGGGACAACATGGCCACAATTAGTACATGACCGGGGTAGTTGGAGAAGTATGGGAGAGGCCTTTTCCCTGCAGTGGGCGTAACCAGGCTGATGATGATGATGATGATGATGATGATGAGCCTGTGCCGTATAATGTTACTCCATAGCGCAAAACAGACTCCACTAATGCTTTATATATTGCAATTCTTAAAGTGAGAGGACATTTCCCACGCAAGTTGTAAATTTAAGCCGCCATACTTCGTAACCTTTTGCGCAAGTGTTCCACATGATCATTCCAAGTTAGGTGTTCGTCCACAAAACGGCCTGCACCTGCCGTGGTTGCTCAGTGGCTATGGTGTTGGGCTGCTGAGCACGAGGTCGCGGGATCGAATCCCGGCCACGGCGGCCGCATTTCGATGGGGGTGAAATGCGAAAACCCGTGTACTTAGATTTAGGGGCACGTTGAAGAACCACAGGTGGTCGAAAATTCCGGAGTCCACCACTACGGCATGCCTCATAATCAGAAAGTGGTTTTGGACGTAAAACCCCATAATTATTTTTTTTAAACAAGAAGGCCTGAATATTTTGCCATTGAATCAGTGTACAGAGGCACACATTCACAAGTGCCGCAGGTAGATGCTTGCAGGTATAAGGGTCGGTCGAGGTTTACATGTTTAGGTCGATTTCCAAAGCATAAAAATTTGGTTTTATGAGGATTGACAAAAATACAATTTCGCCCAAATCGCTCCACGATTTTATGTATATTTCCTTGAAGACGTGTGCATCCTCTCTCATATTGTGCGGTATCTAGAAAAAGCGCGGTGTCATCTGTATATAGGAGTATATTGGAATTCAGTTGTAAAATGCCCAAGTCTAACATAAATGTTTAAAACTATTGGTCCCAAAGTGCTACCTTGCGGTACAACGTATTTTATTACCTTAGCTACTGTATTCATTCTCAATTCCAACGCACTGTAATCGAGTGGAAAAGTAGTTAGTAAATAACCTGTTAAACGGTGCTCTAAAGCTTAAACTATTAAGCATGCTTATCATTAGAGCATGGTCTACATTATCGAATGCCTTCGTCAGATCCATGAAACATGCTAACGCGACACGGTTGTTTTAAATCAGAATCGGAAAATTCTTTCAGGCGTGCGACTGCGTTGCCGTGTTTTGTGAAACCAAATTGAGCTGTATCATACAGAGAAAATTTCTAGCAAAACGACTGCATCACATACGCAATACCTTTTTCCCATTATTTGCGCTATAGTGCACAAAATTTGCATGGGTCTGTAGTTGGTATAGTCGTCTTTTTTACCGCTTTTATATTTTATAAACTGCCCTTATGATCGATATTTTTAGCTCTTGAGGTATAACGCCCCTGTCAAGTATGCGGTTGAATACATTTCGCATTACATCTTTCAGCTCTTTGAAATGGATGCATAAATCTCGAAAATGCACTTTATATATTTCCGGCGGTTTAATCAGTTGCATCGACCGCGTGATGTCCCAAAGATCCGTTTGACTTGTAGGTGGTAGAAAGGCCGTGTGTGCGCATGCGCGAAATGGTTTATACACGTCCGAGTTGCTTTCAATACTTTCTCTCAGTGCTGCCGCAGCTGTTATCAATGATATCAACTTATCGCATATTGCCTGCACACTTTGGTTGAGAAAGTTCTTTTTGGCCATATCCTCCATTTTGACGTGTTTTTATCTGCCCATTAGTTCATTTGCTGTTTCCTATGTCATTCTCCCACCGCATCTGCTCACTGTAAATTGATGAAGAAGCATCGCCTTTTAGCCTGTCGTACTTCTGGGGTCACCAGATTTCGTAACGTACGAACTCTCGCCTTTTTTCGTCATCTCCTCGCTCGGTTATATACATCTTGAAACATTTCCACTAGTTTATTGCATGTTTTTAAACAGTCGAGGGTTAATAGAGACGTCCAGTTAGTATTCTTGGTCGATTCATCAACTTTTTGGTTGTCTAAGAGGTCGCGTTTGGCGCAGTTACCCTCTCCTTCGACATATTTCTCTGAGAAGATGACAGCAGCTAAAAAGAGGGTCGGCAAGTTTTAGATTGATCACGCCTGACCTATATGACTGTTTTGCCAGCCTAAATACAATGTGGCCATTGCATGTTTTCGTGTTCTTTTTTTTTCGTGAAGGTTTTTGTATTCCGCCCCCTCCAAGACGTACGTTTCGAAATCAGCTTATTCTTCCCTACTGAATACTGACTGGTATTTCCTCGGGTTTAACCATTTTCATATGCTGTCGTTGCCAATTTGTCGCTCCGTTTGTCTGGACATCCTTATTTCGCCTCTTGGATGCCGTTTCCTTGTCGGAATGCCTGTGTCTTCTCCTTATCTCGCTCCTGCAGGTCATATAATTGTGTTGTAACGTTGACATTTCCACTTTCTTAACACAGTATGTGCGCGTTACAATGAACACACATGTCGTGAAATAATGTTCATAGTGACAGGAAATACTGGTACCGATTACACTGACATAGGCGTCCATGTCGTCTTTTTTTTTTTTTTTGCTCGCTGATATAATGGAGACGTATTTGCTTGCAGCAAAAAAAAAAAATATCCATTCAATGTTTAAATACTGTCTAGATTGTTTGTTCCATGAGGTTCTGTTGAAATTTACTTCGACCGAGTTGCCCTCCGAACCACCGCGCCGTTCAAGTTGAGGTCCCAAGACACGGTTACGCGACGAGCTGCGTTGCCGACAGTGTGCCCTTGTTTCACTTAGGTGAAATCTTTGAGCCTCTTTCCCGTCTATATTTTGCCAAGTACTCCGATTTCGCTTCGTCGCTTTCATTCTTTTAAGGTTGCGTACATGTTGTCACCCACGGAAAGAACGTTTTTCACGGTGCTTCTTTTGCGCGCTCTTCCTCCTGCGTCTCCATTATACGGGAACGAGCTTATGTGCCGAACACTGACGGAGCCTCTGCCACTTCGAAGTTTTCGGTTTCGCCAAGCCATCTATCCAGGATAGAAGCCTTCAACATTGATTTCACATCTGTTTCCTTGATCAGTCTAACTTCGGATTTTTCAGCGGCGTTGTATTCTTTATTCTAAGGCATTTTCAGTGCCACCGCCCTTACGATATGTCCCCAAGTTCTCGCATGGTCGATAAAAAAAATATTGACTTTTGTTTGGGGCCTCTCTGCACTCAACATTGGATCGAAGGTTGTACCGATACGTAGTAGACCACGCAAGCCCAAATATAAATTGTTATCTTCCAATACTTAGCCGATGTCTGGTGCGTATATGTGAAATGAAAATGAACATATGGAAGTGGCGCCATGCCCGGCGTTATTCTTCCGTATGTCAGTTCTTTCGGGTGCTTTACAAGATTCCCATAAGAGGAAGCTTTATCTCGGGCCCAACTCCGATGCCGTCCTTCGAATACATTTAAAACGGACAAATGCTTTTCTGAGACAGCCCTTGCGCCGATTTTCGTGAAATCCGCTGCGTTTTAGCGAGAAAGGTTATAGTTCTAGTAACTGCTGAAGCGGTATATAGATTTAGGACCTGAATCTTTTTATAGGAATTGTGGAAGGCTTATAAGTTTGAAGAAAAAAAAGTTGCAGCTTCGTTTGAAAAGTGAAGCACCGATTGCTATAGCAAATTAGCAGACAGCTATACGAAGTAAGGGTAGTAGTTACATCGGCCGCATAGACTTGTAAACTTTCACTTACTAGGACCGACCAGTGGTAAGTGCGTAATCATTTTTCTTTCAGAAACCTTTCACAGATGTATGACATTCTGACAACTGATACATCAACCACAGTGAAGTTGTATAACCGAGTTCTCTCACTCTCAGGGAGTACTAGTAGTCTGTTTCGCCACTGCCTGAAATCTGCCCACGACTTTGCCAACGCAACCACTCCCTCCCCCTCCTTTCACTAGGTCCGTTACAATTCCTCCACTACGTACCGTGCTTTTTCAAATGCTTCACTATATCCGAACTTAGTAGATCTATACCATCAGTTATATCCAAAGCATCTCCCTGCATACTGCGCTGCCTCTACCGATGCCGGCGTCTTGCTGTGCATTCAGGCGTCCTGGTAGGGCTGCGTTGCTGGCTGCTGCTTGATTGACATCTGATGCCGGCCATGTCACAAAATTAAAAACATTGTGAAACTCTCGTTAAAAGCTTCGCTATGAAATGCAGCATAGTGAGGTTATTAACCGGCGCAGCAACGTATTTTATCGCACAGTTCGAGCCCGCATTTACCGGAACTGGCGCTGTAAATCTTGTGGCGAATGGTATGCTTTCAGCTTCCAATTCTTCTATCGTAATGTGTTCCATTCAGTGGCTAATTAAAAGAGCTCATTAGCGCGCAAATATTGTTGCCGGTCGGTGTGCTGAAGCTAGTTCAGTAGAACTGATCGTTTTGTTTCTAATCCCCAACAAATACGTTTGATAGAATCGTTGCTTAGAGATAGAGGCCGAGAGAAGAGAAGGAAATGCCACCGAGAAGCACGTACTGTAGGCTATCGTAAGTAGGGTACAGGCGGTTAGGAGATGAGAAGAAAAAAACTGAAGAAATACACGCAGGAAAAAAAAAGCACCGAGGGTGGTGCTTCATCGGTGACATGCGGTTTACATGCTGCGTGCAGTGACAGGGGGTAAGTCCCAACGAGTGAGCTGTGCAGTAGCACGAGCCCGTAAATGACAAACGAAGACAAGGAAGTGACGACCATGACCACGACGAACCGTGCAGCTTCGCTCGCGAACACCCGCATGACGTCTCGAGTAGTTGTCGCGACACCGCACGTCGTACTCAAGGATAACTTGTGACTCAATGTTGCCCCTTGTCTTCACACTTCAGTATCACAAGGCAACACGGCCGATAACTCTTCAAAGAGTAACTGCTCGTCGCATTCTTAATTCAAGTTCATAGCGCTGCCATAATAACATCTTTCCCCTGTGGAACGCATTTACTCTGACTGCGCAAAAGTAGGGTAAACATTCTCCGCATGCCAAATCGATAACTTCCGAAAAGCGAGCAAGACAACCAATTACTCCACCTATTTATTGTCTTGCTATAAATGCAGAAGTTAGCGCATTTGTTCGAGCTAGTACAGAAAAGTTGTCAGGACTGCGCCATTTTTTAGACTGCAGCGAGCTGAGGACAGCAACACACTAAATTCGCTTGCTAACTAAATTAACAAGCATTAAATTTGGTGCAGTAGTAGCCGAAAGGAACCGACGAGTTCTCCTTTTATGTGTATTTAGATAGACGCCCCCGAGCTAAACTTCCACTGAAGTAAGCAGCGACTTTCCCAAAACCTGTCCTGGTGGATGTTTGCGCGAATTCTCGCATCACGTTCTTGTAAAGCATACGTGAAATAACGCGTATTGTAAAACGACTGCACTTACAAAATGTCTGCTACATTATGTACTATTTCTCACCGGTTTGCAAAAGCATGGCGTTATATATACTAAAAGAGGGAGAGAACATGTTCACTGGGAAAGGTCAAAATTTCTGCTGCACTCAGCTTTACAAATGGAGTGGTTAAACAGTCCCGCTTTCCAAGTGCAGAAGTAACAGCCATATCGTTACGTTTAGATAGGGGTGACAGTCTTAGTTAATTTAATTTATTATTGCACTCAGAGCTTAACAGCATTACAGAGGAGCACATAGAGAAAGAAAGAGAGAGAGAGAAAAATGCAGGAATAGCTGAGCATAGGAACACAAGTAGTACAACGTAAAACGAGAACATAAGGTGCTCGCAACTACAGAGACTCAACTAGTGTATTCCAAAGCCGGGAGGGGTCAGTTATAAGAACAATGCTTTGAGGGAGATGATTCCAATCAATACATGTTTTCGGCAGTAAAGATTCAGAATACCTTTTCGTTTTCCATCTTGACACATCAACCTTCTGCGCATAGCCGACACGTAAGGAGATGGCGTTTTTATCAAAATCGATTGAAGGGTAGATGATTATGATGGAATACTTCGTGAAACAAACACAGGCGACGTAACTGCCGACGGTGGGGCAGGTGGGAGTATATTATGCACCTGCCTTATGGACGCTACACTAGACGAACCGTTGTAGTTGGATGATGCGAAACGTGCGCAGCGGCCTAGTACTGTTTCTAGCTGGTTAGGCAAGAGTGGCGTATATTGCTAAAGCATATTCAATAAGTGGACGAATATATGTAGTGTACAGTAACTTTTTTTAACGGGAGTGGTGCCAAAAGAACTTTCGTTTGGTGTGCGCTATCTTTTTTTTTCTGCGATGCAACTTATTTAAGCACCCCACGTGATGTCACTTGTAATGATAACATCCAGGTATTGAATAGTTGAAACGTAGAAAAGAGTAGTATTATCAGAGCATAGTTCGGGCACGTTGATGAACTGCAAGACACTCGCATGCATTTACAGTTTAGCATATATATAGACCTTTTTTCCACTTTTTGCACCAGTTAAGAGTGGTATGGCATGTCAGTACCGGTACGCAGAAACGGTATGCAGGCCAGTAACGTCCTTATGATAAGTTGTTACGCGATAGAGGACATTGTTGCGATGCATGTACTGACCTTCTCGTTTGTTACGTGTAGAAGTAATGCGCATACCACCAACATTACAAGAGATATCTATAAGTGACTTTGGTACCAAGTCCAATGTCCCTTTTACGCGGTAACTCGTAAATCGACGCTTCGTAATGCCAGCACATGAAGCTATGCGTACGCGATCCAGATTCGGGGACTGGTCACGCAGTAGTAAGATCTGTGCGCGGTGTCATCTGCTCGCCAGCGGGTATACGGCGGCACCGCCACCAGGGCAGACCACGACATCCGGCTTCGTTGTGTACGTGCGCTCATCTTCTCGGACGGGCTAGGCGTAGACTAGTTTCGGGCTTCTTCTCGCCCCCTACTCGGCGGCATTCTTTGCGGCGTCCCGCGCGCGTGGCCCCACGAACCAAACAGAAATAAAGCGCTCTGCTTTTATTTCGGCTCGCCGAGTGGAACGGGCACGCGTGATCCTCTCAACACACGTTTTCGAGTTTCGTTTTGAGAATGGGCTTTTTTTTTTGATAAGGAGCCAGCCGTGCCGAGGCGCCGTCTGCAGCAAGGCTCGCTGAGGCACGTTGAACCGTTTTTCTGCGCTTCGTTTCTTTCTTTCTTCTTCTTTTCTTTCTTCAGGCGTCACGAAGTTCGCAGCTTCTTTCCGTAATCGCTGCGCTAGCTGGCCTCAAGGTTCTTCCTAGGGGTGTGTGTGTGTGCGAGATGCAAAGCAGGATCGAGTAATGGGTGTCTCTTGGAACGTTAACGTAGTTACTGTCTTACAAATGAGCTGGCGAGCAGAAACCAGATCGCCCGCGTGTCGACAACGCCTTCTTAGCTAGGCGTGTCTCGGCCTTTGTTGTCATCTGAAGTGATAGGGACCAGACGATGAAGCGACAATGAATGATTTGAAATGGTGTGGCTGGTCCTTCTACATACATGGGGGTCGTGGCAGTCGCTTAGCGACCTGCTGTTCCTTTTTGAGGAGAGCGCGTTCATAAATTCGGCCGTCTAGCTTGTAGGGCCTCACGAAGCTGCAGGCATTAGTTTGGCGGTCTCCGAGCGGCCACTTGCTGATGTGAGTGAGGATAATTTCATCATCATCATCATCATAATCATCATCAGCATCATCATCATCATCATCATCAGCCTAGTTACACCCACTGCAGGGCAAAGGCCTCTCCCATACTTCTCCAACTACCCCGGTCATGTACTAATTGTGGCCATGTTGTCCCTGCAAACGTCTTAATGTCATCCGCCCACCTAACTTTCTGCCGCCCCCTGCTACACTTCCCTTCCCTTGGGATCCAGTCCGTAACCCTTAATGACCATCGGTTATCTTCCCTCCGCATTACATGTCCGGCCCATGCCCATTTCTTTTTCTTGATTTCAACTAAGATGTCATTTACCCGCGTTTGTTGCCTCACCCAATCTGCTCTTTTCTTATCCCTTAACGTTACACCCATCATTCTTCTTTCCATAGCTCGTTGCGTCGTCCTCAATTTCAGCAGAACCCTTTTTGTAAGCCTCCAGGTTTCTGCCCCATATGTGAGTACTGGTAACACAGAGCTGTTATACACTTTCCGTTTGAAGGATAGTGGCAACCTGCTGTTCATAATTTGAGAATGCCTGCCAAACGCACCCCAGCCCATTCTTATTCTTCTGGTTATTTCAGTCTCATGATCCGGATCCGTGGTCACTACCTGCCCTAAGTAGATGTATTCCCTTACCCCTTCCAGTGCTTCGCTACCTATCGTAAACTGCTGTTCTCTTCCGAGACTGTTAAACAATACTTTAGTTTTCTGGAGATTAATTTTCAGACCCACCCTTCTGCTTTGACTCTCCAGGTCAGCGAGCATGCATTGCAATTGGTCTCCTGAGTTACTAAGCAAGGCAATATCATCAGCGAATCACAACTTGCTAAGGTATTCTCCATCAACTTTTATCCCCAATTCTTCCCACTCCAGGTCTCTGAATACCTCCTGTAAACATGCTGTGAATAGCATTGGAGAGATCGTATCTCCCTGTCTGACGCCTTACTTTATTGGGATTTTGTTGCTTTCTTTGTGGAGGACTACGGTGGCTGTGGAGCCGCTATAGATATCTTCCAGTATTTTTACATATGGCTCATCTACACCCTCATTCCGTAATGCCTCCATGACTGCTGAGGTTTCGACTGAATCAAACGCTTTCTCGTAATCAATGAAAGCTATATATAAGGGTTGGTTATATTCTGCACATTTCTCTATCACTTGATTGATAGTGTGAATATGGTCTATTGTTGAGTAGCCTTTACGGAATCCTGCCTGGTCCTTTGGTTGACAGAAGTCTATGGTGCTCCTGATTCTATTTGCGATTACCTTAGTAAATACTTTGTAGGCAACGGACAGTAAGCTGATCGGTCTATAATTTTTCAAGTCTTTGGCGTCCCCTTTCTTATGGATTAGGATTATGTTAGCGTTCTTCCAAGATTCCGGTACGCTCGAGGTTATGAGGCATTGCGTATGCAGGGTGGCCAGTTTCTCTAGAACAATCTGACCACCATCCTTCAACAAATCTGCTGTTACCTGATCCTCCCCAGCTGCCGTCCCCCTTTGCATAGCTCCTAAGGCTTTCTTTACTTCTTCTGGCGTTACCTGTGGGATTTCGAATTCCTCTAGGCTATTCTCTCTTCCACTATCGTCGTGGGTGCCACTGGTACTGTATAAATCTCTATAGAACTCCTCAGCCACTTGAACTATCTCATCCATATTAGTAACGATATTGCCGGCTTTGTCTCTTAACGCACACATCTGATTCTTGCCTATTCCTAGTTTCTTCTTCACTGTTTTTAGGCTTCCTCCGTTCCTGAGAGCCTGCTCAATTCTATCCATATTATAGTTCCTGATGTCCGCAGTCTTACGCTTGTTGATTAGCTTTGAAAGTTCTGCCAGTTCTATTCTAGCTGTAGCGTTAGAGGCTTTCATACATTGGCGTTTCTTGATCAGATCTTTCGTCTCCTGCGATAGCTTACTGGTTTCCTGTCTAACGGCGTTACCACCGACTTCTATTGCGCACTCCTTAATGATGCCCATGAGATTGTCGTTCATTGCTTCAACACTAAGGTCCTCTTCCTGAGTTAAAGCCGAATACCTGTTTTGTAGCTTGATCCGGGATTCCTCTAGTTTCCCTCTTACCGCTAACTCATTGATTGGCTTCTTGTGTACCAGTTTCTTCCGTTCCCTCCTCAAGTCTAGGCTAATTCGAGTTCTTACCATCCTATGGTCACTGCAGCGTACCTTGCCGAGCACGTTTACATCTTGTATGATGCCAGGGTTCGCGCAGAGTATGAAGTCGATTTCATTTCTAGTCTCACCATTCGGGCTCCTCCACGTCCACTTTCGGCTAACCCGCTTGCGGAAAAAGGTATTCATTATCCGCATATTATTCTGTTCTGCAAACTCTACTAATAACTCTCCTCTGCTATTCCTAGAGCCTATGCCATATTCCCCCACTGACTTGTCTCCAGCCTGCTTCTTGCCTACCCTGGCATTGAAGTCGCCCATCAGTATAGTGTATTTTGTTTTGACTTTATCCATCGCCGATTCCACGTCTTCATGAAAGCTTTCGACTTCCTGGTCATCATGACTGCACGTAGGGGCATAGACTTGTACCACCTTCAATTTGTACCTCTTATTAAGTTTCACAACAAGGCCTGCCACCCTCTCGTTAATGCTATAGAATTCCTGTGTGTTACCAGCTATTTCCTTATTAATCAGGAATCCGACTCCTAGTTCTCGTCTCTCCGCTATGCCCCGGTAGCTCAGTACGTGCCCGCTTTTTAGCACTGTATATGCTTCTTTTGTCCTCCTAACCTCACTGAGCCCTATTATATCCCATTTACTACCCTCTAATTCCTCCAATAACACTGCTAGACTCACCTCACTAGTTAACGTTCTAACGTTAAACGTTACCAGGTTCAGATTCCAATGATAATATTATTCCAATAGATTCCAATGATTCCAATGATAATTCCAATAATATTATTATTTTTTTGCCCGAATGCACCTATTCTTGCTTTTAAGCTAAGTACTGGACTTTGCTCGCGCTGGTGGCTCAGTCAGACTGGGTTGTGCCGTTGAGCACGAGGTGAAGGGCTCGATTCCAGGCTGCATTCCGATGGAGGCGGAATGCAAAAAAATTGGAGGCTTATCAAGGTTAAGCCCAGTGGATGCGAAGCATCCACTGGGCTTAACCTTAGCGTATCCTTAGCGTTTGGAGGCATCTTGACCGCATACACGGCCGGCGCAAAGACGCTGGCGCGGTTGCGGGCACAGAGACTGACGCGACGGCGGGCGCGCGCCGCTTCATCCCTGGCGTGACGTCACATATCACGTGATGCAGCGATGGTGGCGCCGACACCGCGTCGCGCGCGACGGCGCGAACCGAAGCGTGGAGGCCTCCGTCGGGCGACGTCCGACGGCGCGATATGAGGCCCCATCTGCAGCCGGTTTGACGTCATCACGTGACGTCACATCATGTGATCTCACTTCAGGGTCAATGGTGGCCACCACCGGGAGGCGACCGACGGCGCGATATGAGGCCCCATCTGCAGCCGGTGTGAAGTCATCACGTGACGTCATGTCACGTGACCTACTTGAAGGTCACTTGAAGGTCAATGGTGGCCACCGCCGGGAGGCGACCGACGGCGCGATATGAGGCCCCATCTGCAGCCTGTGTGACGTCATCACGTGACGTCATGTCACGTGACCCCACTTCAGGGTCAATGGTGGCCACCGCCGGGCGTCGCGCGAAGGCCCGAAACCTACGTTAATATGCTTCGCATAAAATTGGGCTCCAATCCAGGATGTGGAAATGGTTGGCCAGTGAATCTGTGGTATCCCCTGATCTGATAGACCAATGTGACGTCGTCTTGAACTGTTGAGCAATGCATTACATGAAGGGATTGACAGCGAAACAATTAAATTGTCTAGCCTGAACACGACACCGTTCTGCATTTTGACGTTGCTGTTCCCGTCGTCGCTCATCGTGTTCACGCTGCTTTTTGGGAGTCCTACCTATGTATGGCCTTCCCATAGTGCCATCCCGACACAAATGAATCAGTTGTTAGGCGGGTTGTTCTCTTTACATACGAAAGTGTAGTGACGTCACTCCCTGTTTCGTGTGGTGCACTTGCCGCTTCCTGGCACCTGCAGCCTATGCAACCGTAATCTCTACTGGGGACACGCATACGGCGCACGCTAAGTGCTTCGCATTGTTCGAACGCTCCTATCATCTATCATGTGGTTCTGCCACTTGTCTTGTGCTTTTCTTTATTGAAGCGAATACTGGGGTGGTGTCTTGCACGCGTAATTCCACTAGAGATAAACACTTTTCGCTTCGATTCATGGAATGGTTTTCTGTCGACTGTTCTGGCGACGGAGACAAGGAAATCCTGCACTCCGAGTCATAAAATTCTCGGGTATCGTTTTTTGGGTGCACTATAAGGAACTACGGCAGGTCAAATATAATGCCGAGCCCTCCACTATAGCTAATAACCCAGCATGCCGTTTCTGTACATTAGAGGGTTGATATGCTAGACATGGTCCCTGTGACCAGTAAGTTATTTTCTTTTTTATTTATTTCAGATAACATTATCAAGAACAGGTGTCGCCAAAAGAATTTGTGTGTGTGCTTACGCACACTTAAGTAAATTCACGTGTCGCCAGCTTTCACAGATGTGTCAAAGGGAACGTTTCTTTTTTTTTTTTTACCCGCTTTCCCATCTTTGAAACAACCCGTCGCGGTGGCTTAGAGGCTATGGTGTTGCGCTGCTGAGCACGAGGTCGCGGTATCAAACCCGGCGGCGGCGGCCGCCTAAATGCAAAAACGCTCGTGTCCCATACATTGGGGGCACATTAAAGAGGTGGTCAAAATTAATCCGGAGTCCCCCACCACGGCGTGCCTCATAATGAAGTCGTGGTTTGGCAAGTAAAACCGCGGAATTCAATTGAATTCACTTTGAAACGCTATTGGTATACGACACACAAGGTCTGGAAATAGCAAACTGCAACGTGTATGTTCAACTGTTCTTTATGACGCGCTTAACTGTTTAAATTGGGGGTTTTACGTGACAAACCCACGATATGATTACGAGACACGCCCTAGTGGGGGACTCCGGATAAATTTTGACCACCTATGGTTGTTTAACTTGTACCCACTGCACGGAACACGGGTGTTATTGTAATTCGCCCCCATCGAAATGCAGCCGCCACGACCGGGATTTGATTCCGCGCCTTCGGGCTTAGCAGCGTAGAGAAACATTATCGGTAAAGAGCGGACACCCACGTAGGGCCCTGCGGCCGAGCTACAGACCTACTGGCGGCGAGGAGTTACGGAGTCGCCATCTATTGGAAGCGCCTCGCTGGCGTAGTATGAGGGATCACGCGGCGCGCTCCACATAGGTTTTGCTGTCAGCGTTCGCTGAAAACACCACGCGCGAGCTCTCCCGGACATTTATGTAAGTATTTTCGAAACGAGAGAAGTTTTTACTGTCTAAGTAATAATCTTGGGCAAACTGAAAGCACAGAGTCATTTACAGACGCTATCTCTTTACCGAACACGTACAGTGAACGCCACTGCGCGCGGTCGCCGCGACGGAGTCTCCAGAACCGGCTTTTTGCGTGAAAGGCAGGCAAACGCTGAGAGCAGAGTATGTGAAATATGTCCTTATAGTGTTTGTATAACTAAATGGAGTGTAATAGAATGACGCCTCAATGCAGCGATCGCGCAGATTCGCAGCGACCGACTGCGCGTCTGCATGCTTGTCCGCGCACTGTTTCGCTTTCTCTGCGTGCGCGTTTTCTCACCGTGCCATGAGCTTTAGGCCGCAGAATATGAGCATTTGACAGTATACAAGCAACCATTGTTGCGTGGGTGCTATCAGAGCTGTTCAAAAATAATTTCATTGTAGAGAATTCAACGCCTACGGGGACTGGGATGTGCCGTCGCGACGATTCAATATTTTTTTTTCTTCTAAATTCTTGGACGTTTCCGTATTATTTCTCGAGTTGCGTCGCACTGTATGTTTATCGGTGTTTTCAGCGTGCGATTCCCGCTGCTTCTTTTTTGTAATCCAGTGCATTAATTCATAACACGTACAAACATGACCATATGCCATGCCTTTTTTTAATGTGCGTCTTACCGCTCCCTTTCCATTCCAGTGAACTTGCCAGTATCTATAGCATCCGCAAGTTCATAGACCAAACCGTCATGACATTAGTCGGGCAGCGGACTCGGGCGAACGTCTCAGTGCGCTTTTTCCGAACATCGCAGATCCGGCGTCGTAGCAGAAATCTTCCTCGCGTCTGTTGCATACACGAGTTGTAGCCGATGACTGTTTGCCGGTTTTATGTTTCGCGAGCCAAGCTTCACGCAGCTTCTTGTCCTGCGGCTACGTGTGAATAAGGCTGACACCGGGCTCTGTTGCGTACGTCCGGCATTGCGGCACCGAGCAGTAGCCTGCCATGTTGTGCGCCTTCAAAGGCAGCCACTACCTATGCTAGTGCTTTCAAACGTTGTAAAGGAGACACTCGAAGCGGGAAAATCTCGCCACTAAATGAGTACCGTAGCGTACGAGGGAATTTAAACTCTCGTTTTCAGCTCGCTTCGGCGCTTTCGAAGCAGCTGACGCGGCCGCTTTGTCCACGTGATCCCTAATAGCACGTCACGCCGACGGTGGCGCCAGCATTTCCAGTGGTGGAGCTCGAGGCCAATACCGCCAGCGGCCTGGGCGGCTGGTCAGATTGCTAGTCTTGTCTTCCGAGATTTTAGACGCATGGTCTCGCTTTGTTTTGGTTTCGGTTTCAAACACAACGTTTTCGATTCTGGTTTACCTCTGGCTGCAAAAATGTTCATTGCGTCGTCTCTAGTGGAGCGCACGAGCTTTAATAATGCGTTTTTAAGCATGCCGTACAAATGGACGTAAGAAACTCGCGGATCGCAAACATATTACTCGAAAAGCCGCCAAGCTTCTCGAAGGACCAGGAAGGCTGAATTGGATCATGCATAGTGGAAAAATAATGCGATCAGGGGTCTCTTTATTGCCATTCTTTTACCGTTTCTGAGCCACATTATTCAGTTGCACAGAATAGGAAGCAGTGGTTCCATAGAAAAAAATATTTTTTTCTTGTTTACATAGGCAACTGGACAGAAAAAAATACTAAAAAATCAGAAAACAATCACACACTTGATAAATGCGCAAACTGCAAGAAGAATGTTTTAGCAAAGACAAGCAACGCGTTAAGTAAAAGTGGCACTTGCGAACCGCTCCAGGTGCATGCGGCGTACAGTGAGGTAAACATCCTTCGCAAAACAATCCCAAATGTGCATTACATGGCTCGAGCCGCGCCAAATGAAACGTTTGTGTGATGGTACGGCTGATGCACATCTAGAAACGTCTGTGCTTTAAACCGAAGGTCTTGCGAACGAGTTTTGGAAAATTACGCGTTGGAAGTAATGCAAACGCTCTTCCGGAGAAGATTGGTGCAAAAACAGACGGGTGGCCGCGCGGTAATCTGGTTCCACGGTTCCGATTCTATGCTACACGTCCAAAATACGCTCACCCAGCATAACAGGCTGCCATTGGAATATGAACCTGGCAACGTATAACGCTAGAACGTTATCAAGTGAGTCGAGTCTAGCAGTACTATTGGAGTAATTAGAGGGCAGTAAATGGGATGTAATAGGGCTCAGTGAAGTTAGGATGCCAAAAGAAGGATATACAGTGCTAAAAAGTGGGCACGTCCTGTGCTACCGGGGCTTAGCGGAGAAACGAGAACTAGGAGTCGGATTCCTGATTAATAAGAATATAGCTGGTAATATACAGGAATTCTATAGCATTAACGAGAGGGTGGCAGGTCTTGTTGTGAAACTCAAAAAGAGGTATAAAATGAAGGTTGTACAGGTCTACGCCCCTACATCCAGTCATGATGACCAGGAAGTCGAAAGCTTCTTTGAAGACGTGGAATCGGCGATGGGTAAAGTCAAAACAAAATACACTATACTGATGGGCGACTTCAATGCCAAGGTAGGCAAGAAGCAGGCTGGAGACAAGGTAGTGGGGGAATATGGCATAGGCACTAGGAATAGCAGGGGAGAGTTATTAGTAGAGTTTGCGGAACAGAATAACATGCGGATAATGAATACCTCCTTCCGCAAGTGCGATAGCCGAAAGTGGACGTGGAGGAGCCCGAATGGCGAGACTAAAAATGAAATAGACTTCATACTCTGCTCTATCCCTGACATCATACAATATGTGGACGTGCTCAGCAAGGTGCGCTGCAGTGACCATAGGATGGTAAGAACTCGAATTAGCCTCGACCTGAGGAGGGAACGGAAGAAACTGGTACATAAGAAGCCGATCAATGAGTTAGCGGTAAGAGGGAAAATACAGGAGTTCCAGATCAAGCTACAGAACAGGTATTCGGCTTTAACTCAGGAAGAGGACCTTAGTGTTGAAGCAGTGAACGACAATCTTGTGGGCATCATTAAGGAGTGTGCAATAGAAGTCGGTGGTAACTCCGTTAGACAGGAGACCAGTAAGCTATCGCAGGACACGAAAGATCTGATCAAGAAACGCCAATGTATGAAAGCCTCTAACCCTACAGCTAGAATAGAACTGGCAGAACTTTCGAAGTTAATCAACAAGCGTAAGACAGCAGGCATAAGGAAGTATAAAATGGATAGAATTGAACATGCTCTCAGGAACGGAGGAAGCCTAAAAGCAGTAAAGAAGAAACTAGGAGTTGGCAAGAATCAGATGTATGCCTTAAGAGACAAAGCCGGCAATATCATTACCAATATGGATGAGATAGTTCAAGTGGCTGAGGAGTTTTATAGAGATTTATACAGTACCAGTGGCACCCACGACGATAGTGGAAGAGAGAATAGCCTAGAGGAATTAGAAATCCCACAGGTAACGCCAGAAGAAGTAAAGAAAGCCTTAGGAGCTATGCAAAGGGGGAAGGCAGCTGGGGAGGAACAGGTAACAGCAGATTTGTCGAAGGATGGTGGGAACACTGTCCTAGAAAGATTGGCCGCGCCATATACACAATGCCTCATGACCTCGAACGTACGGGAATCTTGGAAGAACGCTAACATAATCCTAATCCATAAGAAAAGGGACGCCAAAGACTTGAAAAATTATAGACCGATCAGCTTACTGTCCGTTGCCTACAAAGTATTTACTAAGGTAATCGCAAATAGAATCAGGAACACCTTAGACTTCTGTCAACCTAAGGACCAGGCAGGATTCCGTAAAGGCTACTCAACAATAGACCATATTCACACTATCAATCAAGTGATAGAGAAATGTGCAGAATATAACCAACCCTTATATACAGCTTTCATTGATTACGAGAAAACGTTTGATTCAGTCGAAACCTCAGCAGTCATGGAGGCATTACGGAATCAGGGTGTAGATGAGCCATGAGCCATATGTAAAAATACTGGAAGATATATATAGCGGCTCCACAGCCACCGTAGTCCTCCATAAAGAAAGCAACAAAATCCCAATAAAATCCCAACAATCCCAATGCTATTCACAGCGTGTTTACAGGAGGTATTCCGAGACCTGGATTGGGAAGAATTGGGGATAAGAGTTAATGGAGAATACCTTAGTAACTTGCGATTCGCTGATGATATTGCCTTGCTTAGTAACTCAGGGGACCAACTGCAATGCATGCTCACCGACCTGGAGAGGTAAAGCCGGAGGGTGGGTCTAAAAATTAATCTGCAGAAAACTTAAGTAATGTTTAACAGTCTCGAAGAGAACAGCAGTTTACGATAGGTAGTGAGGCACTGGAAGTGGTAAGGGAACATATGTACTTAGGACGGGTAGTGACTGCGGATCCGGATCATGAGAGAGAAATAATCAGAAGAATAAGAATGGGCTGGGGTGCGTTTGGCAGGCATTCTCAGATCATGAACAGCAGGTTGCCATTATCCCTTAAGAGAAAAGTTTATAAGAGCTGCGTCTTACCAGTACTCACGTACGGGGCAGAAACCTGGAAGATTACGAAAAGGGTTCTACTTAAATTGAGGACGACGCAACGAGCTATGGAAAGAAGAATGATAGGTGTAACGTTAAGGGATAAGAAAAGAGTAGATTGGGTGAGGGAAGAAACGCGAGTTAATGATATCTTAGTTGAAATCAAGAAAAAGAAATGGGGGGCATGGGCAGGACACGTAATGAGGAGGGATGATAACCGATGGTCATTAAGAGTTACAGAATGGATTCCAAGGGAAGGGAAGCGTAGCTGAGGGCGGCAGAGAGTTAGGTGGGCGGATGAGATTAAGAAGTTGGGCACAATTAGTACATGACCGGGGTATTTGGAGAAGTATGGGAGAGTTCTTTGCCCTGCAGTGGGGGTAACCAGGCTGATGATTATGATCATGAGCATAATAAACATCTTGCTAACAGCGTTCTTAACGCGAGAACCAGCAAAAATTGTCTGTGCCGAGAAAAGTAAACACCTTACCGCACGAGCGAGGCTGTGCGTGGGAAAGCGCGGTGGAGTGGGCGTACCCAGTGGCACGTGACCGGCGCAGCAACAACGTCTCTATGGAAACGGGATGCGTGGACGTAACCCCGTAGACGTATGGTAAGCTTTCTACCTTTGAGGTAAAGTGGAAGCGCAAATCGCTATGCCGCCTGGCGGGTGGTCCTGCTCAGCCGCGGAACGACTTGAGTGTCCGCTCTTTACGTAGGTATGTTTCTCTATGTTAGCAGTGCGACGCCAAAGGTAAGCCACTATACGCTCCCACGGCGGGTTGTGCTGAACTGTGCTTTCACTTATATTGCGCAATCACGTAAGTGGCTTTCACGGTGCTGTCAAAATCTCTGTAGCTTTCGCTTTTACGTAAGACGAGCATGCAGTATCAGATTATTCTTACGTCATGACTGATGTGACCCATTAAAAAAAAGTTGGGTATACTCCCTGTCAAATTATAAACGATGCACGTGGGAGCTTCTCGAATTGTCACGGTAAGTGCTTATTTTTTAGCCATTTCCGTCCGCAAAATAAGAACACGCTGTACCTGTGCACGTAATTTCTCTGTATGCACGTAATTAATGCCGGTCTAGTAAATCTCCTTGTGTGCAATTACAGCTCTGGTGTGCTCAAAACCGTGCAGCGTGTCCTGCATGCAAACACTGGTCTGATCGGAACGGACGGCAAATGTCAAGGTAGTCCTTTCTTTGGGCGCCCACGAACGCCGATAGTTCTCCTTCGGTCTAATTGCTGCGTGTACCACCGATATACGACGCCTGTAGCCATTGGAGCTTCATCGACGTGCTCTTCATCGATAGGCTCTTCAACAACATGCTCTTCATCACGTCAACGTTCTCATCGAGGCACTTTCAGCGCAACACTAAACCTTGCTGTCGATTTCAGTACTTCGCCACCGAGCGAATCTGCCGTTTTCTTTTTTCGTTCAAGGCCACCATGTCACACACGAGCTATCTCCCCTGATCCACCCGGTCAAGCTCTAGGCCGCTGGGTCAACGGTATATCATTGGGGCTAAACCGCGTATTCATAAAAGCAACTTAACTTGAAGCCCATGGTTGACTTGATCGAAATGACGCCTGGCGCGAATGGGCCCAAGAGGGTCATTTCGTTTCTTTCGGCGCGTTCACGATAGGCGTCATTTTTATGAAGTCCAATAGCGAAGGTGCTACACAACACAGGAGTCTAGCACTAAGCCTATGAGACAAGCCCCTCGAAGGTGCACATTTGCCTCTTCGAAGTTCACAATTGAAGCCTTCGTCGCTGGCGCAGGTAAATAAAATGCCCGCTACCTGCGCCCCCGTCTTCACACAAGTTGAATTTCGTGGACTTCCAGTTAACGGTGGAGCCGGTAAAACGCGAAGCAAGATACAAAAAATACCGATTACTGGCTAAAATTTAATCGCCCAAGAAACTTGTACGCTCGAGTAAGGCATATGCGAGGTAACTTCTAATTTATTATCGTTGATAATAACGTTTCGGAGTAAATCCGGGTCTCCGACGCTGGTTGGGTTTCTGGCTTTACATTGATACCGACCAGGCATCCGCAAATACAGGCAGTACAGTTCAAAGCGTGGCAGATGAGAGCACCTACCACGTGATGTCCTGTCGTTAATGCTTATTCTTATCCGCACCAAACGCAACATATGTGCCACAGGCGCGTTTGTAAAAGTGCATCGTTCTTTGCGGCGTCTGACAAGTTTAATGCTGCATGCGGTGGTCGCGGTGCATGGTCGATATGTGTGCAGAACGCTTCACTGATTATGCACGACCTTCAGTGGGGTTCCACTCTTGGAGTGGACCCGCAAGCTTCGCTTGCACAATCACTATTGCTGTGGCGCACCATCCTTATGAAACGTGGTTTTACGGCGGCGCAAATTTAGACGAGTCACAGTGAGATGCACAGGACCTACGTATACGTCGCTGTCCTGTATATATTTGCGCCGCAGAGCCACGTTTAATGTGACTCGTCACCAACTAGCCCGCCTTAGTGTATACATATATTGGGTGTACCACGTGATTGTGGTGCCTTTGGCTCCGTTCTCCCCAATGAAAGCGGCGCAGGCGACGATCGCCATATACGTCACGGACTGACACCATCTGCGCGCTGGCTGTTCGGTCGTCTGGTTCGGTCTTGCTCGCGCGCACCGCAGATTTCACCGCGAGTAGATTGTGAGACGGACACGAGCATGTAACGTTTCCGAGCGCTTCTATAGACGCACAAACAGCTTCGCTATGAAATTGTTCGGCCAGGAACAGCAGTAAACTGGCATGAAGGTCGACTAACGCAAACGGATAATGTTTGGAAAGAAAAAAGAAAACGGCGAAGGGCGATCGATGCACTGAAAGCGATAGCAAAGTTATAGCGTGGCGCTGAAGCTGTTTAGAACGCATAATGCAACCGCGCCAGCCGACAACGGATGAAGAAGGAAACACACTGGACAAGTGTGTTTTCTACTTCATCCGTTGTCGTTTACGCCGTTACATTATGCATTCAAATATCGACCACCAACTAGCCCGCCTTTCTTTGTTTCAAATGCTACTTTCTAGTTCAATGGGCACTGTTCTAAAATCCGCGCTTGTCCACTGTGTTTCCTTCTTCGTCCGTTGTCGTTTGCGCGGTTACATTATGCATTCAAATATCGACCACCAACTTGCCCGCCTTTCTCTGCTTCATATTCTTTTTAGAACGCCCTGGTTCTAAGAACATAAGGGGGGCAACATTTTGGCGCGACACGCCCATGGGTATAAGGCCAATGCCGCTGCGCAGCACACACGGCGCACCCTGGCAGCTGTTTGGCGTCGCCCAGCACTGGCGTTATCGAGAGCGCCGCCACCGGCGTTGGAGGCGTCGCAGATCAACGGCGCACAAGATGAGACCGAAGGAAAACCGCCAGCGCTGGTCGCTTGTAGTCTATACTGTCCCTTCTGCTCGGACCACTTTATGCACCGCGGTGCGGCATATATGCACGCAGGTGCCGAGTGGGGAACGCTAGTGCTAGTGCGCACAACACTCGTGCCATGTGAGTGAGTGAAGAAACTTTATTATGGTCCGGCGAGGACGCGAACTCGTGCCATGTGCAGTTGGAGGAAGGACGGTGCGCCCTCGCTCTGCTGCGGAGCCGATCGCGCGGAGCGGCACGGTGCGCCGATTTGGCGTTGTCGCGTTTCCTTCTTTCTTTCTTTCTTTCTTTCTTTCTTTCTTTCTTTCTTTCTTTCATTCATTTTTTTTTTGCATCCAGACGCACTGCGCGTCTCTGGAGATCTGACCCGTCACGCGCGGCCCGCAACGTGAGCCGTCGATACTGAGACCGCAACATGCGGCGACGCCTCGATTGTCCCTATCAGTGCTATCGCAAGGAAAGAATTCCGGCAGAATCCCATCTCACGATGAATGTAGATGTTAATGCCAATAGCTTTGAAGCGACGCGCAGTATTGCCACCGCCGAAACGCGTCATGTACTATGCATCCGCGCTCCTATCTAAATTATGGGGTTTTACGTGCCAAAACCACTTTCTGATTATGAGGCACGCCGTAGTGGAGGACTCCGGAAATTTCGACCACGTGGGGTTCTTTAACGTGCACCTAAATCTAAGCACACGGGTGTTTTCGCATTTTGCCCCATCGAAATGCGGCCGCCGTGGCCGGGATTCGATACCGCGACCTCGTGCTCAGCAGCCCAACACCATTAACGATAGCTCCGTTAATGGTGTTGTACTATAGTAAAATGTACTATTTTACTATGGTTTATGCGGCTGGAATGTGAATGGGCTTGCAATTTGGCTGAAATTTCAATTGGCACGTGATAAAACATGTGAAAAGGCACAGTCTAGAGACGTGACGTCTTGATTCTAGGTTAGTACGAGCGGAACGGGTTTTAAGTTCGGATACGCTGGCTTGATAACAACATTCAAAATAAAACGCGCTCCACGATTCTGAACGGATTCAAATCTGTCAGATAGATTAAGTTGATGAGCACGCCTGACAAAGCCTGCATATTCTAACTTGGGGCGGACACATGGAATGTAAGCTAGCAACTTCTCTCATAGGGGAGAATCTTAAATAATGGCGAAGAAAGTCAAGGGTGCAATTCGCGGCATTGGCTATAATAGTTACATTACCTGACCAAGTTAGTGTGCTTGATATTGTTATGACGAGGTGTTTATATGATTCAAAGGCTGATATTTCGGAGCCATACATGGAGTATTTTCCTTATTGGTGATGCCGTCTACGATGAAAGGAGACCAGCGATGTTTTTTTTTTATTTAAGGACATTAGCCATTCGTTGCACCATGATTCAAAACGTTTGAGATCATTTTGAAGCATGTAAATGTCGGAAGTGTCTGTTGTGGGTCACTAAATGACGCAGTCATTTCCAAGCAATTGAATATTGTAAGAGATGCCCATTGGAAGAACATTAATATAGCTTACAAAGAGTAGGGGTCCGAGGACTGCGCCTTGTGGTACGCCGGAAAGGGCAGGATATCGTTTCTATGAGTGCGTTTTCGCATGTGCAAACTGCTTCCTGTTATTGAGGAAGCTATTTATCCAGTCTAGTACAAAGGAAATAATGTTAAGACGAGAAAACTTTAGGAGTAACCGTTTGTGTGGAACTTTGTGAATGTCTAAGAACAAGGCATCCACGGGTATGTTCAAGTCGAAGTCAGATCGTTAAAAAATAAAACTAGTTTAGTGTCACACGAAATACCTTTGCGAGAGTCATGTTCCTGGGGCCTTAGCCGAAGAACTATACCATGCAGAAGGCCACCAAAGTGCTAATGCGTTTTTTGAATGCAACTCAAATGCAAGTGACACTTTTTTTTGCCACGAGGACATTGGCTATTTATGAGGGAGGTGCTTCGGTTCCTCCTAAAGTTCTTCCGGGATACACGGTTGGGAAGTGGATGGTGAGCCGTATGGGTCGTTGTAGCACACATCTCTCGTTGATATATCGCAAGGTCTATAGTAGATTGCTCCTTTTCTCTACTTGTATATGTAAGTGAACCATCATTCAGTATTTGCACGTCATTCTTGATAAAGAGCTCGTTAATCTCTGCACCCACGACTATCACGGGAACACCATCGTGGATGGTACGCATTAAAATCTCCACATAACACAAACGATGCACCACACCGAGACACTAAGCACTCAAGCAGTGAGGTATCCGAAGAACGTGTAGGTCAGTTTTATATACATGCCACCATCGTAGTGAGGCCCCTGAGATTTGCAGTAACGCCTGCGCGCCTGAGCTCCTATTCGCGGATCTCGTCTGTGCCAACAACCGTGAAATCCAAGTCAGTGCGTACGCATGGTGATGCTTCGTGTGTGTGTCTCTGCGTGTGCATTCCTTTAACCATTTCTTCTCTGTCCTCTTTCTAATCTCTTATCTCCCAACCCCAGTGCAGGGTAGCAAACCGGAGACTAATATCTGGTTGACCCCTGCCTTGTCCTCTTCATCTCTCTCTCTCTCTTGAAGCATTGCGCGTATTCGCCGCGTCGACGCGCTGGAAAGAGCCGCAGGTTGTGCCATAAAGTATTACCTCATGGTACAATTAGCTTATTAATTTAATCACTGAATTTTTCTTAATTATTCGATTATGCATTTAAATTTTTGCGCAGTAATGTTCGCCCTTACGAGCAGACTAACTCTGACTAGAATGAACTGGTTTTAAAAATTTTTGGAAGTGTTCGCTGAAACACCCCGTATGCATAAAGGGTGATTCTGCTAACTTGGGCCAAGTATTAAAAACAAACAAACAAACAAACAAACAAACAAACAAACAAACAAACAAACAAACAAACAAACAAACAAACAAAAAGATAGGAAACTACGCCTGTCGAATTGGCGCATTATTGTTCTGAGCCATATGGAGCACACCATGATATCTTTTTCCAATCCGCCAAGCTGGGTAATTCACAAATATTGCTTAATTATCTTTGTAAATATTAACTCTAGCGAAAGATCTTCAATACAAAAGTCGTAGCGCTTGTTCTACAGAAACAGCGGAAACTACAGAAAAAGACGCACTCACAGTAGTCATGGCTCCAAGATACTTCAAGAGCTACTTAGAAGGGCGCACTACACTGGAAGCCACTTGGAAGCTCTACACTGACAAGCCTTGACCCACCTTCTTCAACTAGCTCAGCCTAAAGGAAGGGTAGGCCGATGGATAAGCGAGATCTATAGCAATTAACCTTCGAAGTGCTGCATCGTCCTGGAGTAAATCGTCGGGATGCTGATGCGCTGTCAAAACTTCACGTATCGGAAGCAGCGAGCGCCGAAAGCCTAAACTTGGCCAAGCTATGAGAGGGAACGCAGGACTTAGAAGTGAATAATGGCCGGGTGCACATACCTGAGACATGTGTTCCAACCATACTGCGTCTATATCATAATAGTCCTGAGTCGGGAGCACTGCAGCTGCCTGCAGTTCCAAAGCAGCCAGTTCAAGAGAACCGGGATATTGCTCCTAGGGATACGTTTTCTAACGTTCCGTGTCAGTTTCCCGGTTATTTCTTACCCTTCGTTTTCGGCTGAGACATAACTCGCCCGCTGCCGCCGCACTACTGCTGTCGCTGCGATCTTCCTCTAGGTGCGCCGAGTAATAAAGACAATGAAAAATTAAAAGGAACATTACAAAATGAGGGTCCTGCACTGCCTAAGTACGATCGAAGAGCGCTGTGCTAAGGGCGGACGCTGCACTGTGAAATTGAGGATCAAAGTGCGGCTCTCACTAACTAGAGCAATCAGGGCAGCCAAATAAGAGATCTCTACACTACTCCCATCACGACATTGCAGTCTTATGAGCCTAGCAAAGGAAGCGTCGGAAGTGCAGGAGTTGAACTCTTCTGGCTGCAGAATGGCGATCTGCGTGCTGTGGACGCTGGCGATAGCGCCCGAAATTCGATATCGCCATGTTAATGTCTCCTTGGCATTGACTTTGACAACCGGGGTCGCGGGTAAGCTGACCCAGCCTTTCTATCGGCCAACGACAGTAACTGCGAGAGCAACTTCGTGAACAGTGTCAGCGAAAGAGATCTCTGGGCCATTCCCATGAATGCACACCTCCGACAGACCTCTGGAAACTGCAGGCCGACGGCGAGGCACCGCAGCTTGTTCCTGTCCGTGGAGTGGCCACTGGCACGCTGGCACCCGAGTCTTCCCCAGCTCGCAACGTAGCCAGCAAAAGGTCTGCTTGAAAAGCCGCCAGTGACGATGCAAACAATTTTCTGCCATCTCTTCAAACGCACATCGCGCATCCAGCCGTATTCGATACTAACAGAGCAACGCCAACCAGACGACAAGGATGAACAATAGCCTCCGAAGTAGCCAATGCGCGCGACGTCCGCGGGTCTCCGGGGCAGCTTTGCCGGCGCGCACGGCCGTGATCGGAAGTCAACAGCCAAGCCACAGCAACCTAACCCAAAGCGAACTACCTCTTCGCCGGTTCCTCTCTTAGCCGATGATGGGTTCGCTTTGAAATTATTGACAGACAGCCCCTCTGTCCCTGACAGCCGATGACGCAAGCAAGATTCTTACCTATCATGTGGGGCCAAGTGAACCGTTCCCTTTCTTAACCGTTATAAGATTTCCCCCTACATCTCGAAAACTATGCTTTTGCACCAAACGTGACTGGAGAGCCGGAAACACGTCATGGCTGCCATGTCTAAGGCCCCCTTTTATTTCGCCCGCAGGAAGCTTTTGCAAAACATGAAAAACGTCCGTGACATCTACGCATTAATCGAAAGTTGTTGCGCTGCTTTTATCGCTGCAGTCGCAGCGTTTGATAAAACAGCTTTTTTTTTTTCGCCTAACCTGCACGTTTCTGTCGCGTGCTGTCGCTATCGATATCAGCCCTCACTGTTGCCGCCGTCCGTTCACAGTAAGTAGACCTGCGGACTGAAAAAAATATGCTTTAACAATTTTCGGACGTAGCCTGAATGAACTGTTGCGGATATAGACACTAAAAATCGAGGGCTTTCCATCGCGCAAAGGGAAGTGCTTGAGAATTGGTTGTCGGCCCCTTTAAAAAAAAAAGAAAGAAAAACTGATCAAGAAAGGAATGCGAGAAAACGGCAGGCAAAAGACGCTGTGGAAGCTCGAAAAAAAAAAAAAAACGCTTCGTAGCTCGTAATGGCTGTTCGAAGTAATATAGTCTGTGGAATCAGTCGCTGGAGTGTGCCGCAGTTTTTCTTGCTCACTCACACTCCGCTTTTATAGGGGAAGCTCGTGCAATACGAAGTTTTAGTTTTCCTCTACATCGTGCACACTTCCTTAGACTACGAAGTTGCGATGACGTCGTGCAATAAACTGTGATAATAGTGCTTCGCGAAAGCAAGTGTGAAAAAAAAAAATGATGAAAATGAATGGTTACGCATAAAACGACCTCCTGCCGTTCAGACGGGTAACAAGCGTCAGCGGCGCTGTTTTGCCTTTGTGCATTTGTGTCGCGCTGAATGACGTCATCCTATCGAGTAACGGAAAGGCGATAAGCTCGCGTAGCAAGGGCGTGATGAAGCAAAAAAGCCTTGCGCCAAGAGACACACTGTATTCTTGTATCTTCTCATCCTCGCCGTTCGAGGCAGCTGCTCCTTCTTTACCTCGAGCGTGCATCCGTATACAGTTCCCATTGAAAGGCGGCGAAGCGCTCGTAATCTTGACACAGCGCAGACGGCACCACGTGATAACGCGGCACGTCGTGTCATCACCGAGGGGTCGGTCGCGTTTCGCGGTACACGCGCGTACGACACGCGTCTCCGCTTCCGCAATACGCGAGCGCGCTGCATAATCTTCAGATGCGAGCGGTGTCAGTGGGTGAAACCAGCTGGGCGAACAGCGGGGTCAGCGTAGACAGCGTCGTTTCGCGGATGAATGAGGCGAGAGCACACGCCCCAACCGATCTGTTTGATGCAAGTTGCAAATTACGGTGTTCACCCTGAGCTTGCATTCACGTGAAATCAGTGAACTCGAAAGAGCGCACGGACCGCGAAATAAATGAAGCGGAGGGGACGAGGTTTCTTTTTTTGTTTTGCCGATTTATTAAAGAAAATATTTAGATGTAGAAGGATAGGAAGGTAGGCTACGTCATAACCGGCTATCCCAAAGCCTCAAATTTGTTAGGCAAGAATTGTTCGTAACGCTGAGACTGGTTTAGGGTGGGAGCGACGTCCCCTACTAAGCGACTGTCTAAGCAGATTTTCTCGCTAAACTGAATTGTTTTGATGCAGTATTCTAGAGCACGTAATGATACTTTATAGATTCCGATGTTAGCAGAACCCCCCCAAGTATAAATTCCAAGCCCGGAGCTTCTTCCCACAAAATCACCGTCATGTGTAAGAAACTTCGCCAGCAAGACCAAGTATGGCGGACAGACTGACCTCAACTCTCTCGTGCAGCCTTCTTCTACTTACTGGTGTGGCCACGATGTCCGTTAACCACTCCTCTGGTGGTAGCTCAGTTTTATGGGCTGAAATGCTATTCTATACCGTCTCCTGGCTCCTTTCACACTTTTACAAAAAAAAATTGGGGTTTTCTAGGGACTCCTCATAGGTTGGGCACTTGGGGCTTCCGGACTTGCGTTGTGTGCGGTGTGCGTAGTGTTGGGGGCTGAACATGCCGGATTTTGGCACCGCACCGAGATCTCGCAAGTCCCGCCATTGACTGATTGGTTGATTCTCTTTCTTGAGCAGCATTGAAGGCAGTAATAAAATCAGCAACAAAACTTGCAAAGAGACTGCCATAGCGCCTCGATCACATAGTGTGGTAGGCGCTCTCGTCTAGGGCGAGTTGATTTTGACTTATTTTGAACGGTACGCCAACAGGAGCTGGCGCTCACTTTCGACTTGAAACAGGATCTGTGCGCCTGTGGTGCTGGCGTTATTTGAGCCCATTCGTTCTGATGGGGTTTCTTTAGAGGAAAGCTGATTATACGTGCTTCAATTGGAGCATAATGTGACCTAGTGTGGGTTTCTAGATTTGGCTCATGTCGACCCCCCCCCCCCCCACCCCCTTCATTGAAACAGGTTGTTCGCGTACACAGGACTCTTCGGTGACGGCAAATGATCGCTGCAAAGCCGGTAAAGTCTTGCTTCCTGAGTGATGGAGCCTGCAGAACTACGCAAGTTCTTATGCTTTATGCTTATACTACGCCAATAAGGACAAGAATTTATCTTGTCTTTGTTTCAGTTTTATGATTTATTTCCCGCAGCTGACTTCCTCAAATATTCGAAAAACCATTCGAAACATATTCATATTTACGGATTTTGATTACTTGATTCGAAGACCGTATCGAACAGGACATTTTACAGCCTGTTATTCGAAGCTTTCGGACATTCGCACACCTCCAGTGAACAACATTACGTACTGCTCCTATGGGCGTGGTGGTTCGCCTGTGGCGGCCGTAGCATGACCCGGCAACCTGCACTGAGACCTGGCACGTGCAGCTCTCAACGTTTCGGCACGATGCCTCGCTCGGCGCTATAGGCGATGAGCGACGTGACTCCAGTCGACGGCAGGAAGGCTGAGTGTGGATTGGCATTAAGCGACAGTGTCGGCAACAAGAAACACGCAAGGCAGCACCACGAATCTAGAGAGCAGGGCTAGCTACACTTAGCTTGCAACAACATTTATTAGAGACAACTCCGACGACACGGTCGTTCAGGCACTGTAGGAATTAGGACTTGCCGATACTTCGCGCGTGATGAGCCATCACACGTTCTTGTGGCGTTACTTATTATACTTTCTATATTTTCTGGCAATCATAATTTTCTAAACACGGCAATGCAATAGGTATCTGTGTAAAGTCACAATTCTGTTGAATTTTCGCACTTATAACGTGATATTTTGTTGAAAAAGTTCGACCGGATAGTCAAAAAGCCACTCGGAGCCGAAAGGACTAAGTTTAAGCGATTCCACTTACTACAGCCAGCTGAACATCCATACTTGCAGTTAACGTAGGAACTAGTGCCCTAGTTCTCTCAAGTAATATTTTGTTCGAGTCATTATTACGAAATACACGAAGGTTGCTAACCCAAGTTTTGAAAAAGACCCTATGAGGCAGCCGCGAAAAATTGCCGTACGCACCCCTTTGGACTCGACATTATGTACCCGGATCTACAGCTATGTCTGCCGCCTCGTTTACGACGACGCGACCAGATCCTGGTGTACCACTTGGAGAACTGCGCCGCATTTACTAACTTATATGTCTTCTTCATTTGAACAGTCACCGGACACTCAAACACCTTACCTTTGTCTACCCGCACTGTAGTGTCTAGATGGAAGTGTTGAACACAATGCCGGATAGGATGGACGTGAACAATCGTTCACTGTTAGGAAATGAGAACCTTCTAGGCCAGTGCTCCCAAAGGTACTCTGTGCTGAAAGCTTTATTTTTGCTACTTATGGTGCTGAGCTATACGGGTCTTAAGCTTGTCTGGCATGCTGTATACTCTCGTAAGCAAGCAGCAACAGACTCACCTCCCAACACATTTTAATATCGCGATTGCCGATCACTTTACGGAACCAGTCACCGTTAATTAGCTTAAGGCGTAGTCATACGCCTCAAGAACGTCCTTCTTCTTTCTTTTTATTAGATATGCGAAGGTCAGCCACAAACAAGGCCGCGTATGTCGAAATATTAGCTAAGTAAAAAAAAGAACATAACGGTAATGAAATTACAGAACACTGTCAAAAGAGGGCTTTTCTCGAGCAGAAACAACGACGACATATTTGGTAGCTGATTCCAAAATAGTGTTAAAAACTGTTAATTGAGGGAAGTGGGGGGGCGGGGCGGCGAGGGGGGGTTGTTTCGTTACTTTTGCACACGATGGTATTTTATGCAATATTTGGCGGGTGGTTTGAGAGTGCTCTGGCAGGGCTACGAAGGTTGGAGGAGACATCTTTCCAGCTGTATTACGAAAATAACCCGGAGAAAAATTCGCAAAGCGTTTATTTCGTAACTGCACTTTACTATTGGCCAGCCACCTTCGCTGATAACACGTCCAGCACAAAAGTTGGCTGGAATTTTCTCCCGTGAATCATTCTTGAGTACGGGCCCAGGTATGGTAGTGATAATCTGTATTCATTATAATCTGTGGAGCTTGCTTATGCTACATATAATGCTTGGTTGCTCTTTTGCATGACCTCTGTTGCGCTGCCAAATTGCTCCGAAGCGACCACCCGAGTACGCCATTGGTGTCGGTAGGGCGGGTTACCCGTAAAGCTGTACGCCGGCCCGCAGTAGCTTGGACATTGCGCCGCCGAGGAAGATATTGGTGCTATTGACACTCCACGAAACACTTTCAGCTTCATCGCTGTTAACATTGTGGTAGATGTTGCTGCAACTTCTTCGCATTTAGGGCGTAACAGCGATTCTTTCAAAATGTAGCGAAGGGTTGAAGAAGAATCATGCAGTCATAGGTCGCCATTGTTATCAGTTTGCAAACGTCTTCATGGGCGCTAAATTACTTTGTGCATTGGGTGATTTTCCAGGTTCCTCCTCCATTCTCAACTTTCTCTCTGAATTTACTCTCTTTCTCGAGAATGACCTCTCATTAGACTTCTATTTTCTCTCCTAGAATGCTGGCTTTCCTGCTTAACTCAAGCGCACTGAGGCGCAGCAAGCTCTCGAGGAGCGCGTTGTCGATTGAAGGGATCGGGTTAACCAGGCTTGACTTAAGCGGCTTGGCCTCGTCTGGCAGAGGAGTTAGGATGGCGGTGAAACGGAACAGTTTTGGCAGCAACGGTCGGCGCCAGAGGTGAACTTCTGTCTTTCGAGGGTGAGCGGGCAGGTGGGGGTGGGAGCTGTCAGGCTTCGACAAATCGCCAGCGACACGCGTAATCCCCCCCCCCCCCTTTCCTCCACCACTGGCAATATTAATCTGCCGACTTCGTCAGCAAAGAGGCCAAACAGGGATTCTGCGAACGGAACGCCCACTACAACCGTGGATGTGACGCTTTAGATGCTGCCCAAATCTGATTACCGATAATCCCGACCGGCGTAGGAGTGGATACGCAGCGTACGCTCTAATCTTGAGCAACACTGAGCTCCGTACGTCGCTGCCAGCGAGATCCACGTCTCGGGCTGCTGCGAGACGCGCGTCGGAGCCTGCTGTCGCCTTCGTTTGCCGAGATCGTAATCGCCGGACCACGACTGCCACTCGACATGTGACTTCCATAAACCACCCGCACTACGCTTCGTCCAAACCGTGCGCAGAAACGTGGAAGTAATTTGCCGAGAAAAACATACTTCTCTGCGCAGTACTTAATGCGTTCACATGTAGAAGCCAATTTAGGTGAACTATAATGAAGCAAAACAAAGCACAAGCCATATACAGCATCCTAGGGTTAGGGAGCCAGGAAAAGTGTTCTTTATAGGACTACGCGATTCTTAATAGAACGACACGAAAGAACAAACCATCAGATACGCTTAGATTAGTAGATAACTCTTCCCAAAAACTATTTGGCTGTTTTGGAGGAAGAACCATCACAGGTGAAGAAATTTAAATTTCGAGGAGGTGCATGTACGCAGGGGTGAGAATGGGTTTTTTGTCTGAGCTTGTAGAGCAATAACGCGCCCTCTAGACGTGAAACGTCTCGGCATGGCATAAATGGACACTTCACTACACGGTTTAGCGTTATGAAATATCACAGTGGCTGCCCCCTACCTCTGTATAGTGTACGCCGCTTGTTTGTGATCGTCTCTCTTTCTATCCCCCTTCCGCTCTCTTTATAACCCCCTACTCTCCCCTCTTGTGCAGGGTAGCCAACCGGAACTACCTCTGGTTAACCTCCCTGCCTTTCCTTGCATCCTTTCTCTCTCTGGCGGAAGGCTCCGAATTAATTTTCCGCAGCTGGGTTTCCTTAAGATGCACTCAAAGTACGCTGCATGAGCATTCTTTTGGCATTCCGCTGCGGCCGGGATTCGAACTCGTGACCTGTGCGATACAGCGGGACGTTGTAGCCGTTAATCTACAGCGGAGGTTGAATGGTGAGCTGCACTGCTACATTATGGTCATAGAAAAAAAAAGGAGGTAACTTTTATTGGTGAGCTAGGTAACACGTATAAAACAAAGGCCGTGTGGCGATGTTACCATAAAGCTTCTGTACCAGTTCCCAGTTACGGTGTGAAGTTCGAAGAAGGACTATGTTGAATTTGAAAGCAACCTAAGGCTCAAAGACGCTAGTTGGGTATTACGGCGCCAAAATGACCCCATTGCTACGTAGAATGCATTACCCCTGACGTTCTACGTAGTAGCGTTTAGGTTAGTAGCATTTATAAAAAACAAAGAAAGCTGTGGAAAACTGGTTTATTTCCTCCTGGAAGAGGAACTTTTCTTAATTCTCTCAAGTGAACTAATATAGTGTTTTTAAAGAATAATTTTCATGCACAAACGGACTTACTGATGATCTTTATAGTCCATATAAGGCACAACCTAAGCGGGGTTTTGTATGGATGTAAATGGGATGCTAGTCGCGGCTCTTCATTAACTGCTGCACAAGGGACAATATGCCGATTAAACAGCCTACTACGGGGTTATTATGACGAAAAAGCTATAAAAATACATAGCTAAAATAAGTATAAACAGTTAAATCCTATGATAATTCTTTAGAACAAGAGGAACCCTCGCTGCACATTACAAACATAACGCAAAGTAGCAAACGTAAGCGGTGTACCTGCTGTTAAAGGCAAACTGTTAAATAAAACGGAGCAATATACAATTATGAGACCTACGGTGTTGGTCCACCAGCCCTCATTCGCCACCAGGATAGCTTCGCTGCCTTAAGTACATTGCTAACTAAAGAATCTTAATTAGGCAAGGTTTTAATTATCGATCTGTCAGCGTGTTGACAGGAAAGCCGCTATTGCGCTCCAAAACATCCCATTTAGTCGTATTCAGTAAATACGTTTCTCCCGCTTTACTCGATGTCTGCGAAATACGAAACCTGCCGCGTAATCACTCGCCCTTGCGCCGCGGCTCCAACGGTGTCAAAAGTCCCATGGGTGGCGTGCCCGGGGAATAGGTTGGAAGCACGTGCTTTCTGATACTACATTTCGTTTGACATGGGCAAAGGTGCAATAAGTGATGCAAATTACATTAAACTTGAAGGTGTGGAGCATTGGGAAAAAATATGAAAATGAAACAATTATAGTCGAAATCACAACATCGGATGCCCTCGATCAGGCACATTTATCATTCGAAATCCTGCATTTGGTAACTTTGGCGCACAAAAAAAAAAGAAAAAAAAAGAATAAAGAATAAAGAAACATGTGAAAGAAGGCAGCGCGGAAAGTCACGATGCATTAGTTCCCTGCTTCCAACATTAGTGCGTGCAAGAGGAACCAGTGTACGTTATGCGGTAGCTCGTCCGAGCGAAAGTATAAAGAGTTAGATCTACGTCGACTCGTTCCCATAGAAACAAGGACTGCGCAGACAACCGCCGATCGAGGGTCTTCACCGAAAGACCTCGGGACCGGTCTGGTACGTAGATCTACTGGTTCGCGTCAATAAGAAAGGGGTCGCTGGCGGATACTACTGAACGGAAGAAGAGGGAGCACCTTTGTATGTTCTTGTCCTCGTGACCCCACGGTCACGTTACCACCCCGTTTCGCCTTACCAAGCCGGGCATGAAATTCTATACACATACGCGCTAGCAAAGCACCTCTTCTCGCGTCACTACCGCCGGGAGTGTGCTGACGTATGCTGACACAGTAGACTCCAAGAAAAGGTTTTGAAAGCGTGCTATGGGGAGTTCTGTTTCGATCTCCTACTGAGATGAAACGAACGCACACGCTGATGTCGAAAACGATAGGCCGAGTGAAAGGAGCAACTTGTTTAGTACCCGGTGTCGGCCGCCCACTAAAGAACGAAGCATTTCAAGGTGTCACAGAGAAATGTCGTTTTTTTTTCTCTCCAACACTGAGTCCGCATACCCCTGGCATACTGCTACTACGTTTCCTTCCTTTGAAAAATGGATTTCCTTGTGCACCATCCTTAGCCAGCTAGAGGACGAGCCGCCGAGGAAACGACCTTGACGTTGATAAAGTGAATGATGCGACGAGCTGGTGATTCATCATCGCCAACTAGTGCCACGAAACACACGCAAGCACAGAAATACGAGAGGATAAGACACGGGCGAAGCGCCATTGTTTGGTCATACTGGCCGGTTAGTGGCACATCTACAGAACAACAACGTTTGACACGTGAAGGACGAATACGGAAGGAGCACATATACTACAACACGCCGACCAGCAAATGACTTGTTGCAATGGGGGGGGGGGGGGGGGGGGTTTGTATATAACTTCTCTTTCCCTTCTTCTCTCGTTCATTCATATAGCGAGGGTCCCTAATCCGGCAGCCTTGATGTCATCAGGAAGCATGCGAGGGTATTTGAGCCACGTTCCTGTGCTCCTAAGCTCACGTGTTACGTGGCGCCGTCAGTCGAATAAACGATGTTCCAAATCCTCCCACCACGACTCTAAGTGGCGCTGGCTAACACACCCAGGGCTAGATCTAGTAAACATGAATACCAAAGTCGGAATGGTAGCCGTCGCTGTAGCACAATTGTTAGCGCAACGCACGCGTAATGCGGAGGTCGTGGGTTCAGCTCCCGCCGGCGGGAAGTTATCTCTTCGTCCGCTTTCATTTCCCTTTTCTTTATCGTTATCCACATTTAAATTTCAGCCACAACTAATTTCCCCGATGCATTCCTTCGCTTCATTGTCTGTTGGCTTTATATGGTCATGATGAACGCACGCGCACACACACACACACACACACACACACACACACACACACACACACACACACACACACACACACACACACACACACACACACATATATATATATATATATATATATATATATATATATATATATATATATATATATATATACGCAGGTGATATGGCGGTTGTGCGAAACTGCATGCTTATTGGACACCTCGTCGTCCTGTTTCACCACTATCGCACCGCACCATCCTTGTGTGGTTCGTCACACGCTTCTCCCCCTCACCCCGAGAATCGCAGGTGCCGGGGCGAATGATATCGTCTAAGCTCCCCACATAAACGATATAAGTCTGGCAACCGAGTGGGGCCACGCTGAAGTCGATCTCATAGTTTACAGCAGGGATCTTGCTCATAATCGTACACGGCCCTATTAGTGTATACTGAGTTTACCGCGCTTGGGACGCCAGGGTGTCTCGTATAAAACCACAGTCCGCCACTTGAAGCTATGAGGGAAGAAATTTCTTGTCATGCGTATATGAGCTTGCTTTTCTGGTGATACGCCAGAAGATTGCGGACCGCGTTTGCGCGAATTTCCTGCAGGCTCTCGGCAACATTGAAGAGGAGACAAGGGTAGGATGGTGTGCCATACATAAAGAAACATGGAAGGTAGCCCGTCACCTCGTGGGATAACTTGTTGTACCCTTCAACAACGTCAGGGAAGAGACGCGTCCATGGTTTTCGGGGTTCGTCGTTGATATTGCAGCGGAGGCGAGTGACTATGGACTGATTAGTGCGCTCATTTAGGCCTTTACACTGTAAGCGTTGTGAGCTCGCACAAAGCTGATGAATGTTGTTGTGTTTGAGAAATTGCTGGAATTTACCGGCGGTGAATCCTGTTCCGCGGCCGGGAAGGAACTTCCGCGGCTACCCGGCAATGAAGGAACTCTTCAGACAGGAAATGTAAGGGTCGCAAGTCTCATTTCTGTGTGCAAAAGCCCGCACATAACGCCCGCACATTCCCTTTGTCCGTGGCATGGCCAAGGACAAAGTGAATGAATCCTTTGGAGGAAATGTATTTGGCAAGAAACCTCCGATAATTTCCATGGCCAGTATATCAAAAATGGTTGTTCCGCTGATGGTAACGACTCCAATGAACCAAAGCGTTCGGTTTTCGTCTTCTGCCAGCGCTGGCAGGTATCGCAGTGTCCAGTGTATTCGGAAAAGTCGCTGACGATGTCAGGCCAATAATATTATGGAGAGAGAAGTCGCAATGTCGTCTTTACTCCGGCGTGACCGCAAGTATCATTCATGAGCCTTCCGGAGCAGAGAAGACCGGAGAACAGAAGGAGCGTAGACTTTTCGTATCCCTCTGCGCGTCACTGTGGTCATTCCATTGCTTTGCAAGGCGGCTTGTCCTGGATTTGCTCTCGCAGTTGTTCAGCAGATAGGAGCTTAATTAACAGGGCTCGAAAGTGAATCGGATTCGCTGTTGTTAATGCCCTTTTAGTGCTTGGTGTTTACCTCGTACATAGAGAGTTACAAAGGCGATCGGAACAGACGGCCTCGAGGATTTTTGATGTTTTTAAGCCACTGCAACGCCGCGTGATCGGTGATAACAGTACCATTTATCGATGGCCATCAATAATTGTTAAACATTCAAGTTCGGTGATGGCGGAATTGATTTCATGCTTTAGCAGCTTGCGTGGACGGTACCCAACTGGACGCTCTCGACCTTCATCATCAACCTACTTCAAGACAGCGCTGATACCTTTGTTTGACACATAGCAGTGGAGCACACAAGGCTCGATGGCATCGTAGATGGCAAGTATGCGCTTTTCCGTTAAGCATCTCTTAAGCTGAGTGAAGGCCAGTTCGAAGGCAGGGTCCCAGTCCCAGGTGGTGTCTTTCTTGAATATGCGTGTCAGTGGGTGGGCAATTTCGCTGAAGCGGGCGTTGTACCAACGGTAAACATTGACGGTGTCGAGAAAACGCTTTAACTTTTTAGGGCCTGATGGCGTGGGAAACCAAAGGATTAATTCCATGTTGATTTGTTTCGGAGTGACTGTGCCATTTGAAGCCGTGTGTCCCAGGTACCCAATGCAATTTTGAGTGAACTGACATTTCTTCAATTTCAGCTTAACACATTTCGCTTCTAAAAAGGCTTAGAACGGCACCTAGACTCCTCAGATAGTCAGGGAATGTCTCAGAATAGACAACAATGTCCCCAAAGTACTTCGTGACGTGCGGCAAGCGGTATTTCGTCAAGATGAATTGACGGCCCGTTCGAAAGTGGCTAGAGCTTTCTGGAGACCAAAAGGCATGACAAGTCACCTGTAGTGACGGGTACGTATGACAAAGGCCGTCTTTGGAACGTCTTCTGCGTGCATCCTCACGTGCCAATAACCTGACGTTATGTCTGATGTCTGGAAGTACGTAGATTTTGGGGGTAGCTTATGCATACTTATACAACGCCAGTGGAATTTCTGCATTCTATCACGTGACGCGCTCTCCTAGCATTCTTTCTTCCATGCTGTTAATAGAGTGCCATAAAGATGGCAAGAGCGATGATTCTCTTGGAATGAGTAACGCCACTGGTTTGGAAGCAGAACCAGTACGGGAAAGAAATCGAAAAAAAAAATGTGGGTGTCAACTCTATTCGGAAATGAAACTCTGTTCACAACATTATCCTACTATTTTGGATATGGTGGTCTCCAATAAAAACGCAGTCACAATTAAGTAAAAAGAAACGTGCTAAATACTGAATTTGTTAGGAACCTTACTTAACAATAACAATTGTCGCAAGCACTAACGAAAACCTTGATCGAAAGAGAGAGAGAGAGAGAGAGAGAGAGAGAGAAACAATTTCATGTAGTCGCCTGCAGAACGACACCATGGGCGCTATAACGTAAAACTATTCCAAACTTTTCTATTCCAATTTTGCAATCAGCCTTCCGGGATTGGTCTAAAACTTTTTGTACCACCCCCCTTTCACATGTCTGTCACGCGACGTCACGAAAACAGCGATAGCTCCCCATCTGATATAACGTGTACACACGGATTATGCATGATTTGACCGAACAAAAGAAAAATAGTTATTTCTGATTCGACGCCTCTTCGCCATTGGCCCTCGGCCATTGGTGAAAAGGTCTCGGGCTGCGCCCACTTCACCTGCCTCTCACACGACGCCACAAAAACGCAAAAACTCACCGCGTCAAAGTGACGTGTGCTCGATAAAGATGCATTAATATGCTGAACAAAACTTAATTTTTTTTCTGAATAGCCGCAGGCTGCCCCGTTCCGAAAGGAATAAAAGATGGCTGCCGCCGATCGCTCAGGCACTGGCTACTCGCACCTGTCGAAGAGCGTCGGTTTATTTGCGTGTAATAAAGCTTTCTACGTGGCCGTGTAACATTTTCGAGCTCGTTCGGCCCATTTACGACCTCGCTCTGCCAACTCTCCTTTGCTGAGGATCCGTTTTAGCGTCATTCTTATGCCTCCTTTGCATGCCGCCGCGATTGTCGACGAGCCACCGCAAGCTAAGTAAGGGAAAGCGGACCAATCGCAGACGCTGGCACCACCCTCTTCATCCGGTTATCGATTTTCAGTGGAGTGTCTCGGCCCTATCGAATCCCTCTCCACTTGAGCGTGCTCCTCGCCTCTTGTGAGCCAATTAGATTAGACAAGCCGCTCAGTGTAGGCAATGTTATTCATTTTTCAAACAAACCAAAGTGACCTCCTGTGAGCGAGGAGAGCGTTTGATTGGTCTATTCAGACAACCCTGCGGGTGACTGCCTGATGCTTGCGTCGGTGGTTACGCAAATTTGACGTCAGGATATTGGAATAAAAACACATTGGAATAGTTTTACGTTATAGGGCCCCATGACTAAATGGCGCCGTGACGTGGGCCCTGACGTCTCAGCGGGTGGTCTCTACTCAAATCCAGCGCGTGTTACTCCCGCGGTCGGTCGCCCTGAGGGGCAACGTTCCGTCGGTTTCGCTCGGCCTTTGTCTTTCAAGAGCCGCCGAGACCTGCTGGACGACCCAGGTTTGGCTTTCGTGGTCGTAGCATTCCGCCGCAGTCGCCAGTCGCGGCGGAATCGTTGCACTTGTCGAAGCTTCGTCAGGGAACTTGGTGCAATCCCATAGAATGTGCGTCAGGGTGGCCCTCTCCCGCTGGCACACGCGGCACACATAACTCACATATAATTTCGGGTACAGATGAGTCATTAACACTGGGGTGGGTAAGGAACCAGTTTGCAATTGTCTGAACAGCACCGCCTCCGCTCGGCTCAGCCCCGGGTGCGGGGGTGGGAAAGCCGTTCGAGCCAGGCGGTGGAACTGTGTAAGTTCGTTGAACGTCGTCATGCGGTCCGTGGCACTACACCACGTTGGACGGTCGGTTGCAGTGGCGCGGTTGGTTAGCGCTCACGCCACTGCGTGTGCCGTCTCGTTGTGGTTATCGCGCTTCTCCGACGCATCGATCGTTGCCCGCGTGCGCCGGGAACCACTTGATTCTAACATACCGATTCTCTCGTTGCAGGTCAGCCGAGCACAGAACGCGCACAGCCTCACCACACACTTTGCCCTTTGCATAATTCCGCACTGCACTTCGCGAATCGCACAACACCGTCTGGCATCCGGGGTCGGCAATGGCCAGGGCCATGGCTACCTCCTCCGCCTGACACGCCTCGCGGACCCGTAAGCTCGCCGCTGCCCTCGCGCGCCGTACGACGCCTCGATGACGGTAGCTACGAACGCTGCGCTGTCTCCCTGGTATTCTGCCGCATCCACGAACCTTGCGTGCTCGTCCTTGGCGTGAAAGTCGATGAGGGCCTTGGCCCCTCGCCGCTCTTCTTTTCTTGTTAAACTCCGGGTTCATGTTTCTCGGGATGAGGTCTACCCGAATCCGGCGCCGGGTCCCGTCCGGGACAGAAACGTCGCTACTCGCCTTTTGCGCCCCGGGCGTGAAGCCCAATTATTGAAGTATGCGCCTGCCGAAAGAGAAAATATTAGAGCACGTAAAAGGGTCCTTCGTTATGGCTTCCAAGCGGTGTTGCACTTGAACATTTAGTTCCAAAGCAATGCTGCATCGAGTTGTGTAGCTGAAGTACTCGACCAACCTGGTACTGTAGCCAGGTCAAATAACATCTGTAATACCTAGAAAAAATCACCGCCCCTTCCAGTCCACGAAGACGGTCGAACAGCAAAGCTGTGTTAGTTACACCGAGTGCTTTACCATGCAAATCAAACTTCGAAAGCAGTCTATATTGTAAATATTATGTTTAACCATTCTTTCTCCTCCTTCTCGCTTTTCGCGTGCTTCGCGTGGTGAGCATGCTTTAGGAGTCGTTTTTTTTTTTGCGATTCTCACAATGTTCTTTTTTCTTTTTTTGCCCGTGAGTCAGGCCCTACGACGACGAACCCGTTCACGAGCCAACTCTCGCTGACGCTCGCGTTAGGCAGCTTCTTCCTCAGGAGTGCGCACTACTTGTGGTCTTCCCATAGTTGTAGCTGGGATGCGATGTGCGGAACCACTAATCTGAAGCTCCGTATATTGGGCGCAAGGCCCACCACTGGTGATGTGGGCGCCGCAATCGTTTTTACGATTGGTTTGACTATTGACGTTTTTGTGTTCCTAATGAGGTTACACACACGTTCGGCTGCGACGTAGAGAATGTCGTCTATGACGGTATGTTCGCAGTCCGCCGTTGTCGCTTGCGTTCAATGTCTCGAGTTTGCTCGGTGGCGTGGTTATAGCAGCCCGCCAGTGCCGCTTGGAATTCTTCAAAATTAAATTGCTTCAAAATTAAATTTGTCCGTCACGTAAGACAACGAGTGGCCAATACCCCCGTAAAGGCGGCCTCCCTATTATGACGACAGAATGACGCAATATTTTCCCGTCACCGGCAGAACCTCATTGCAAGTATCGTCTCGGTCAAACGACCATTCGCGGCGCGGAACTTCCGGACCGCTGGCGTTGAAAAGAGCACACAGCGCAAAAACATGACAATCAAGTAAGTGTTTAGTGCCCTGGATCTGCCTTTTGAATTTCGCTATTGAAAATCACAAATAAAACTTCAGCGTACTAGAGGTTACAGCTTGCGTGATTTTGTGAACAAACAAAAGGAAAAACTCGAATGGATGGATGGATGGATGGATGGATGGATTGATGGATGAAAAAACACGGAAGCAATATTTTTGTAACTTGTTTCGCAAGTAACTAGCGTATGTAATGCGGTCTTGCCTGGTTGCCCGGATGATCTAGTTTCCTTCTCGCAATTTGCCCGGACGTTCTCGTTTGGGTGTTCGGATAACGGCTCTGGCTATTGCCTCAAGGTCACCTGAAGGTCGCCGACAGCGGGAGCTAAAAGCATTTCATGCCTAAAAGTCACAGTGACGGTTTATTTCGCGAAGGTGTTTGACGTGCAAGCGTATGGGCGTACACGACGCTATCGGCCTTCGGTGCACCTAGACGCCTACACTGCCCGCATCACAGATCTTATTCAAGACAGCGCTCGTGCGGCCGCACCATACGCAAAAGCCGCCAGAGTAGCACGCCCCCTTGTAAACGTGCGCTTACTATATAAATTACTTAGCATGGTGTCAGCGCGTACAGGCAAATGTGAACGCTTTACATTCGATGGCCGAGGACACTCGCTGTCAAAACGCTGGCGTGAGGAATCGCGGCAGCAGCAGCGAGCGAAGTGGCCTTTGTCTGTTGCGTGAACGCAAACTGAGCGACGGGAGTACAGCGCATGCAAAGCTACGAGGCATCGGCCCGCTTAGACTGTACCCTTAAAGCAGATCGCTTTCAAAATAAAGTACGCGCGACCGCGCGCATCCGCGCCGTGGGACAGCATGGCGGTACCGCTGGCAGGATAGTACCGCTCAGTACCTCATGGTGGCACAGTGGCAAGGGCAGCGTTTTCGCATTCTTCACTCGTTACAGCTAGCGCTTTGAGACGCTGTCGTTGAGACGCTGTGCCTCTAGCCGCAGCATCTCCGATCAAAAGCGGTGGCAGGCGTACGTACACGGAGTTCCGAACGCGTTGCTTGAGGAAGTGGCGCTCAATGTAACGGTTGGCTTCCGCGTACGTGTAAGGCATGGTGGAAAGGTGCAGCATCCCCACAACAGAGTGCAATCTAGTGCCCCAAATAGCCACCTTCCGATGGATGCTCAATGTACAGTTGAAACTCGATTTAACGAAGTGATGACCACGCTCTAATTATTTCGTTAAATCGGGAAGTTCTGAAAATCGAGTGAGGGATTTTTGTTCCTTCTAAAACTGTAATGTATCGACCCACAGAAATTACCGCGGCATTGTATTTGCCGGTAACCCACGCCTGCGCGTGTAAAAATACCGCGAGGGTGGCCCAACTACAGCCGCTCCTAGCGCCATGTGGTACGTAAGGACGCTAGCAACTGCCGAGTCCGTTGTTCCGTGCATGGGCGCGGTGTGCAGCCTCATGACTAGGGTGGCGAGATGTATTAAAGCGATACCGTTAGAGCGCATGCTCGAAAAACCCGTCTGCGTCAGAATTAGAAAGAAATCACAGCTTTTATTGCAATAACAATTATAGGACACTCCAGGCGCATTTATGCCGTCGCCGTCGCCGTGAGGTTCCGTATGAGTGAAAGCGTGTGAGGGTGAGCCAGCGAACGTGGTTCAATCTCGCGTCCGCGAGCGAGGAACGCTAGGCTGCTAGGATCAAAGCCACCTAGAAAAAATATTTTTTTCTAGGTGGCTTTGGCCAGGATGCCTCGATGTCCTCCTCGCCCGCCGCTTCCTAAAGAGTGGAGACAACCGCGGCGTCTACTACGGCGTTGGCCACGCGAATCGCGGACGCCGTAGTAGACGCCTGTAGGCTGTTTCACCGGGCGCGATTGGGGCGAAAACAATCGTTCTGCCGCGCACCTCGCAAAGTGCTTTTTGTTGACAGCTTTCACGTGCGTTTGCGGCAGCGCGATTTCCGTCGCAACAATGCGCAAGGTTGCTCCCTGCCCACGAAGTATCCATGCCTGCATCGTTAAATAATAACAACATGGAAACTAGTCAAATATATGAATTTTCCTGTTATTATTCGATACTAGAATAAGTACACTATTTTTTACGTTTAAAAGTGTTGAGACTACGACGGCTTGCAGATGCAGTGAGTGAGACGCTGCACAAACCCGCAAGTATGAGCGTGCGGCTTGTGCGGTGTCGGTGGGATGGTTCCGTTTAGTACACTCTAGTTTCGTTGTTACTATGGAAGCCACAACTTTTTTCCTGGCCGAGTATTTGCTTTTGCAGAAGAACAGGGTACTAATGTTTATAAAGCTCATAAGCCGCAGGCGCTGGTGGGTATGCCCTATAAAAACATAACTACGCGCTACATTGCTCAACAGAGCTACCAACGCGCGGTAAAACAGGAAAGCGCTTATTTTGACGGCGCTTTGTTTCGTCACACATTGCCCCTCCCACATCGCGCCAATCGCTGCCACTCAGCGACGGCGCGACCAACTTGTTGGAATCCAGTCGCGGAGAGCCCACGATGTCGCGGCGGTCTCTGAGCGACGGAATTCGCAGCGTCGCTGACTGAAAATCGCGCCATGTGAAAAAGCCTTTTGGGAGACGCTGCTGGGACGCGTTACCGGCACTCGCGTGTCTTGAAAGCCATCTGTGACGTGGCCAAAGTGCGGGCCCTCGTGGGCCATCTTCAAAGCGATCTGCGATATTTGCAGAGTACGCGTAGTGCCGGTAGCTTCGTTTGCGTGTGCTTTCGACGTTTCATTCGCGTTGAAGCGACAGGTGCACGGAAGTCAATTAGCTCGCAGCTGCTGCCACGATTCCGAACTCCAGCATTTTCACAAAGAGTTTCCGGTGTCATCGAGGGAGATGTGTTCATGTTTGCCTGTGCGTGCGTGACACTGTGCTGGTTAATTTAGTTAAAACACGTTGACGGACTAGTTGGTTTGAATCCATGATAGAATCTGTAAGCGCGACTGAACAAGGACGTAGAAAGGAGGAGACACACAAAGAGGGAGCTGTCTCTGTGTGTCTGTTTCTTTCAACGTCCTTGTTGAGTCACGCTTACACATTCCATAATTATTAATTTACTTAGTAAGGGAATGTTCACAAGTTTATACGACCGATAAAACTACTATCTTTACTTCGCACAGCTAACTACTAATTTGTTATCGCAATAGGTGCTTCTCCTTTCGGGCGGAACTGCGACTTCTTTTACTCATTTTTTTCTGGAAAATCATCGTTTAATCGAGTTTAATGCAAGCTAGTTTGGTTAATTCGCGTGGATGACAACAGTGAACCTTATAGGTGCATGCCGGGGAATGGAAATTTCTTCGTTACATCGGGAACTTCGTAAAATGGGGTTTCGTTAGATCGAGCTTTAACTGTATTCCTGAATAGTAAGCGGGGTTGTTTGTTACTAGATGTTTTCGTTGTCCATCAATTGCAAACGTTTCAGCAGCGCAATTACAGGCATATGCGTGTAAGACTTCGTGTTGTTTAAAGAGTATGAAGGACGCTCAACAATTTTTATCCTCAAATTTCTGTGTTGTCCTTGCTCATAATGGCCATTAAATGTGCAGACGAAGTTTGAATAACCCGCATATACTGCATGTCATATAGCAATTAAGGTGTGACATATACATATACTTAAATATATGCCGGAAGGTTTCGCTCACGGACAACTCCGCCGATACGTACACCGGATCTTCTGCGGCGCAGGGCCCTTAACGCTATCGCGTTAAAAGAAAGCTGTAGTACTGTAGCTTGCATTGAGCAGCGGAAACAGGAGTAGCGGCCGCGTCGTGAACGACAGTGTACGAGCGGGAGATGGCGCTGTCAAAATCAAAAGTAATACCATCATCCATAAGTTTGGTTCCCAGTAGCTATGCCAGTAGTTTTTATTCGGTGTGCGCTTGTTCGGCTGTCCTGCTGTGGCTCTGCCTGCAGAGCGGGAGCGCTAAAACCAACCGCACACTTTGACGTGCGATCACGTGTTGGGCCGACACGTTTGGCTTCAATCGCGTTGCGCGGTGCTCCATCCTAACTTTTTCCTTCCTTCATGCTGCTGCTCCACGGAGGAAGGAAACAACGATAGAGGAAGGAAAACAATAGGAGGGAACGTCACGTGACAATCGTGAAGCCTAGTCACAAAAAAAAAAATAAATATGCAGAAGTAGGCGTCAGTCACGTGCTAGGAAAGCGGCAGATGCTAGTCGGCTTGGCTGGATGCGACTGCTGCGAGGTTTCGGTATAGACGAACCTAGTAGGCGTGACAAACGAACGCCGAGGTTAGCGAATGCATGTGACACAGTCGAGTCTGTGTTATGCCAGTCAAGTAACGTACCGAAACACGACACGTAACGCAGACACCACTCACCGCTTAAGCAGCAGGCAGGTGCCAATGCTGTAGAGAACGAAGGCATCGGGTAACCGCGACATTGCGCCCAACAACCCTATAGAACCACCTCGAAGAGGACACCATGGTCGCGTTTCAGGGAAAGGAGGAAACTTTTCGCCCTGAGTACGTGTGCATGCAACCAATCCACCCTTCCGAAGGCGATTCGTCGCGTTTGGGGATGTCTTCAGGGAAACAATGACGCCTTTCGCCCCCGCAAATATGTGCGGGTGTTTACGCGACCCTTCATATGTAGTCTGAAGCGGCTGCTTTCCCGTGGGAGAAGAATATCGGCCCTTCTTGTGCCCGAGGATGGACTGCCGAGCCGGGGATGCCGAACTTGTTTAAGGCCCTGCCAGCCCATCGTTTCACTTTGGCTATTTTTGCGTGAAAGTTGCGCCAGTAGCGATAGCGGGTGGGTCAGCCCGGCTGACGTAGTTCAGGACTTGGTCTCTGCGAGTGCTCACCTCCTTGTCAACGCCATCACCAGCGTCTGCGCAGTGCTTCGACGGCTCCCAGCGTGCTCGACGCTCCCAGTCGACGGTGTCGTTCTGATAAATGTCTCCGGCCTCTCAGCAGACCAGCCAGAACTCAACACGCGCATCTCAGCACGTGACGACGCCGCACCACGCGATCTTACAAAAACAGTGTACGTGTAAGTCTCAAGGGAGCTAGCTAGGCGACGACTTCGGCATTTATAGTGCAGACTAACGCTATTTATTTATCTCCTAGCTACCATCTCATCTGGTCTTCTTTTGTTTGTTCACTGTTTCCTCCATCTGTTGCCTCCTGCTTCGATGCGCGCTGCCTCGGGCACACGCAGCACACACACACTCGTCCCAACTCCGCTGTTTTCTCCGTCTGCTTACCTCGACTTTGGCGCGCGAAGCGCATTTTCGCGGCGAAAATAAACTGGAACGCGCGATCGGTGAAAAAAAAAGTAACAACCGAGCGACAGTCCAGAATCGGCGGCGCGACCATAATCGCGCGTGTACGTGTTCCATATTATACGGGCAAAAGACCTGGCATTAGTACGCGCGTCGTACATTCGCTTTCCACGCGTTTCTTAGCTCCTCGATCGTTTTTATACCAATATTTTATTGCCTCGCTGCCGAGGGCCGCGTATGCCGATCTTTTCTGTCCATTCGTCGAAAGCATCCTTGGTTAGGGCTAACAAATGGAGAGAAGCGAAGTACGGAGGCGGAGGGAGGAGGTTATGAAAGGGGGGCGGGGGGAAGGGGATGTTATAGCAACACTCGTTTGGGTCGCGTGCTTACGAACACCGCCTAATGGGCTCTCAACCGATACGGGCGAAGTAAACTCGCAGCTACGAATAACAGACGCGCCGAGAAGAACGAGGAGGAGGAGGAGGAGTACAGAGGAGAGGAGAGGAGTACAGTCTCAGCCATCGCGAGCCAAGCCGCATCGAAGATGCATGTGCCTTCCTCGCACTGATGACCGATAAAGGAAATTGATGCTTACAAGTGACTTCGACGTGTATCTAGCTATCGCAATGGGGAGTCTATGCGGACTGGCGATGACGTGGTAATGTAGGGAGAACGAGAAGAAGAAAGACGTAAAATGACGGTGGAGAGAAAAGTGAGTGAAAGAGAGAGAAAAGGGCATGCAGGCGTTATTAGAGAGACGAGAGAGAGAGAGAGAGAAACGAGAATTGTGCTTTGAGGTGTGCTCTGCTTCGCAGTACAGGTATAAATATAAGGTACCGGGCGATAAGAGCATATCTTGTTTACGTGCATACAGTGTATCGACGGCTGAGGCGCAGTGCGGGCCTCTAAGTCCTGTACCGAAAAAAAAAATATGATAAACAAGAAATAAAGTAAAAGAAAAATAGCGTTTAAACCGCAAAAGAAATCGTTCAAGAAAATCGCTGGGCGTACACTGGTAATAAGCTTAAGACGGTTTTCCTTGTGCTGCGACCACAATGGCAGTCTTGGTGCGATAATGTTGATGAAATATGCAGAGCGCACTTTCCTGCCCTTCCAAGAAATAAAAAAAATTAATAAACGATAAAGACTATGGGGCGTCGTGTTCTGCATTTATTATATTTTATAAAATGGCTTTTCTTTCATAGAAATTTACCCTGTGGGACAGTTCACTACCAAATGTCACTGATAGACGCTATTCCTTTTATAATGCAGCACTCATTAGGTGTGCCCCGTTGAAGCAAGGCACGGCGTCCGTCTATAGCGTCCCGTCATTACAGCTATCTTGAACCGCTTAGATGGATTGATGGAAAAACTTTATTGATTAATCAAGGGAGGGAAAATGGAGAATAATGAAAAGGATAGGGTGGGATGGAGCGTGTGGGTTGGTCCTTATTCTAGGACATGAGTGATGCTTGGCTTGTCGTGTTCGGTAGGCGAATTGTCGTACAGGTGTCCACGACTACTATCTCTGTACAGGGGAGGGGAAATTTTGCGGGTAGACTGCTTCATCAGGGCGTCAGTGCCTAGACAATTTTCAGGTTATTTCTCCCCATGCTATGTCTATTGAATTTAGATTAGACGAATGTTGCGGTTTCGAACGTTGCAGCATTTCACGTAAATGTATACATATACGGTGCGGTGCGCATTTTGGTGGGCTTTCGAAGTTAATCCTTCGTTTACACTCAGTCATTTATTTTAGTCTGTCTTTCCGGGGGCCAGAGATGAAACGTTACGAAACCACATGAGAGAGTGAGTGGGGGGGGGAGGCACCGTTGTGGAGGGCTTCGGATTAGTCTTGACCGCGCCGAGTTCTTTGACCTGTACCCAAAACACGGCAGGCGCGCGTTTTCGCATTTCGCCCTCATCGGAGCGTGGTCGTCACGTCCTGAAATGGAAACAACAGCATCATGCTCAGTCGCGCAATACCACAGCCACCAAACTACGGCGACGGGTGTTGGTGACTATATACCGGGCTTTCTTTCTCGTCTTTGTTTTCAGCCCCCCCTCCCCCGCCCCCCAAAAGAAAATTCACCGATGATTACGGTACTCCGTAATGCAAAATTTTAGCGCAGCTCTCTATCCGTGTTTTCATTTCGCGATATATAGGCTGGCGTGGACAATCTGTCTCGTGGGGCACGTTGCAAATGGAGGGAAGCGGGGCGCGTCTGCCTCGCTAATCTGGAGATCGCGAGAGCCAGCACGTGGGTGACACGTGGGGGCGATTCGCAGCAGCAGCTGCCGGCACATCTACGAGGCGACGCTTGTTATTCTGGCGCCATTTCGTAGCCATCGTAGCCGCACTACGCTTTTCTTCTCACGCTTTCACCATGCCCTCCTCCGCTTTCCGCCTCATGGTTCCGTTGCAGCCTCGTCTCCACTTTCCTCCTCGCGTCTTTCATCGCCCGCTGCGCTCTACGTTCGCTTTCATCTTTCGCTGTGCTCGTTTGCATGGTTACGCCGCCGCCGCCACAACCGACGCTCGCCGCGGAAACAGGTGCATAAGAACTGCGCCCTAAAAATCACCATCGCGGAAACTTTCCAAGAAAAGACACCTTCAGTATACCCCACACGATATAGTAGCGCCCGACATAATCATTGTTTGGAATAACTGAAATTCGATGGTAAGGATTTGTGTTACTGAAAGTGTTACGCGTGCTAACACAAACGCAAATAGGAACAAAAAGGCTTTTCGCGTTTGTGTTGTGTCCGTGTGTGCACGTCTATCGTTGCCTTTCACGAGCATAACGTTGTGTCATGAAATTCGGTTCAAATGGAGCGTGAATCCACTCTTTACTGGCTGACGCGGGAGCATAATCTGACAGACGAAACAGTGTCGGCTTTCCCATGTCTACAAGCAGTTCGGCTGACCCGCATAATATAGTTTCGATCGGGCGCCCAAGGCACAGCGCGCGACTGTGTCTGGCCCCCGTATACGCTGGCCAACACCCTGGCTTCGTTTCGTTAGACATGCGGGTGCGGGCAAAGACAAGTTTTAATTAGGCTCCACCATCCATAAACAGTTCTGCAGGGCGGCAAGTTACCGCAAGGGCGCTGAGAGTTGGGTATGTAAATCGGTTTGGCAACGTCCGCGAAGTTGGAGCGTTGCCGAATGAATGACGTCGTGTATTTGAAAAGCCGCCCGTATGTCAGTGAGGCCGTTGTTACGAACCTTCGTCGACTAATTAATCATGTAGCGCGACAGAAATCTTCATAACACTTTGTTAACATGTGCGAATGCTTGCGCGTGCTTACATGTGCGCGCACGCGTGCTCGTATGTTCAGTTATTCGATCAATAATTTCGTGGCATCCGGGATTTTGTATTATGAATCTCTATGTGTGCGTTTAATACCTTATCTGTACTTGACCACGTATATATCAAAAGCATTCTGTGCAAGCGCACCGTCTCTGGACATATTTACGCCATAACCCACAAAGTTCTACAAATGACATCCACAGTATAACTTGTGAGACTTTCCTTCACTCGAAACTGAAATTTGGTTTGCCCGTGCAATCTCCTCATTGAGATTATTTAGCTGCTAAGAACAAAAAGCAATAGCTCGAGAAACGGGACGAGGAAGAGAAAACAAACAGTATGTTTATCTTTTTTCCTTGTGCCGTTTCTTGCACTGTTTTTGTTCCTAGCATCATGTATCAATTAGCCCAACCGCAAACTCTCCTAAAGTTAATCTTGCTGCTATTTTTGAATCCCTGCGAACTATACACCTGCAGGCATTCATAATTGCAACAGTGTGGCTAAGTGTAACTAAGATTACATATGACATATCATTCAACCACATGAAATTCCATGCAATTCTGTATTCCAGCGTCACAAATGCTATCAGGGGCAGACTACACGTAATTACGCATCAAATTCCTTTTCAGGCTTCCAGACACCTTCAGCATACAAAGGTGCGCTTCTTTTCTGCTGTCATTGAGGTATAGCGAATGGGATTCTAAAACAGCTGGCAAACATTCACCCGACGACACCTAAAAGACTTTCAGGCCTTCCTTGATGAACAATTACCCTTTGGCATATACAGTGAAACAACGCAGGTTTCTTGCGTTTGCCTGTCTGTCTGTCATCCTAGAGAGACATCTATCTTGGGATCCTTACATTAAATCACTTGACGAACAAGTGAACTCAATAATCAATGTTCTTCGCCGTGTTGCAAGCATGACATGGGAAGGGTCAATCCCAGCAATGCTAAAGATACAAACTCACTTATAAAGCAACAAGAAAAGTTGCATATTCTTTGTCAGTTGCGCACGGGCTGTACCGCTCGGCTGAGGAATGGCTTAAACGGTTAATAGCTGAGAGCATTCGAGTATGTTCCTCGGGCATCTTCCAGTTGTTTAGTTATTGCAGAAGCACGTCACCTTCCATTTTCTATTATGAGGATGGTGGATAAACCTCTAGACATTTTAAAACTAAGCTTCCCTTGCCTCTTCTTTCGACTTTTCCGCTGTTACTGCTGGTGGTCGCTGTCTTGCCAAATAATTCTTGCTGAATGTGTGGGTCATACTGAACGAAATTTCGTCGTCACTCCGTCGCCGTCGTACAGTTGTCACCTCTACTATCTGCTGGCTACGAGCGAGCTTGGACGATTGGCCGGTACCGGACATATAGCGCAAATAAACACCGGACGTAGTGCAAATCGAGGCTGCCTGCTGTGACAGGTGACGAACGTAAGCGCGGACGGGAGCTCCAACACCAACGCGCCGTCGTCGTCGTGGTATCGCATTCCTGCCATTTTCGTCATTTCTTAGTTGCCCGTTGTTGTTCTGGCGCTCCTTGGCCTCAATCGGTCCTTGCGCCATTTAAAAAAAAACCGTGCAACATCTCCACCAGTCGTTCGTTGTCACGTCATCGTCATCCTTCAGCCGTCTTAACTCTATCGCTGTCGCTGCGCTGTCGTATCGTCGTCATCACGCCGCCATCTTCGAGCCGCCGTCGTCATAACGTCATCGTTGTTCCATCGTCATTCATCCGCCGTCGTCATACCGCTGTTGTCATGCCACTGTTGTCATGCCGCTGTGTCGTGCAGTCATCATAGTTCCAGCATCTTGATATCATTTTGTCAAGGCGTCGTCGTCATATCATTGTAATAATTTTAGCATCGTCATCCTATTGTCGCCACGCCGTCGCCGTCATACCATTGTCCTTCCTCCGAGGTCGTCATTCCGTAGTCGTCATGTCATTGTAATCATTGCATCATAGTCGTGCAGTTGTCCTCATGCAGTGATGGTCTTTTCATTATCGATATTCTCTCGTAGTGATTCTCATTGTCGTCACGCCGTTGTGATCATGTTGTCGTCGCCACGCATTCGTCTCGTCATTCTACCATTCACACCACCGTCGTCTTGGCATCGTCATCCTATTATCGTCATGCTGCCGTCGTGATTTCCTTTTCACACCATTGTGATCGCTCCAGCATCGGCATCCTCTTGGAGTCAAGCCATCGTAGTCACTTCGGCGTGGCGACCTCGTGATCACCGTGCCGTTCTTGTGACATTGCAGTCGTCATGCCACATTCCTCAATGCGTCGTCGTCATTCCGTTGCAGTCGTTCCAGTGTTTTTTGCCATTGTCGTCACTCCATCGCCATTCTTTCGTCGTCGTCATACACTCATCTCCATGTCGTCATGGTCTTTCGATCTTCATCATTGCTTCGTCGTGCGCGATTACGCGCGAAAGAAGTCCGTGTTGGGCCAGGCGGTTCCCAGTTGAAATGTGTCCAACTAAGTGGGTCGCATAATTGCTACGTGCAAATGGCCACTAAGCCAGAACTGCCTTATTCACAAACACCGATGAAAGTTTCTCGGAAACAAATTTTCTACAGAGCATGCGACACGCAGATTTCTTCACGCGTTTTTGTGAATTGTGAGATAAATCCAATATTAATAGTATTTAATTACAAATATGGCACTCTGAGACAGCAAGACTGCTTAGAAAACCCCACCAACTCCGTCACGGAATTGCAGGGCCGTCATCTTGCACGCGTTCTAAAAAGCCGACGTTCGGTTTCGCCTCGTGCGATTGACCTAGATTGGCCGGGCTGGACCTGGACAATCGCGTGAGGCGAAACCGAACGTCTGCTTTTCGAACGCATGGAAGATAGCGGCCCTGGTGTCATGCGCATGAGGGGAGAGAAGCGAGGCGGCGTACTCCGCCGCTCGAGCAGAAAAGAACCGAGCGGCGTGCTTGACCCTCGGATCCTGTCCAACCGAAGCGTCACCAGCCACCCCGCAGGAGATCCTCGCCCTTCAGAGGAGCGAGCGACGAACACTCGCTCTCCCCAGCCCTAAACTCATACCTAGTCAGGGTAGGCACCGGCGCAGAACTCAAACCAACACTTACCGAAACCTACTCCGATCGAGCAAAATCGTGTCGATCGAGCACACTTACCTGGTGCAGGGATTGACCCACATTGAGACATACTACGTGGGAGTGCGGGAGGCGCCCTCACACAGTGGACTCGCCACTCACACTAACCACAACGTTCTCGCTGCCATGGGAGACGCGACTAGTGGACTGCTATCTCGAGGGGCAAAAAGCTCTTCTAGATCAGGTCCAGCGAGCAGCAAGCGCCAGTCGAACTCTGGAGCAAGGGCCCCACACTTGGGCAGCCTTTTTCTTTCCGTTATTAAGGTGAGAGAGAGAGCGAGAACGAGAGAGAGATAAATCATTTGGCTCGTTGCAATGGTTCATACCCGAAAAAAGCGGCGTCTAGTCCAGTGAGACAAAAATATCATCATCAGGAATAGCTCATACCCCCGTAAGCAAGCAAAGATCCAATGGCTGAATATGAATGAAGAAACGAAAGAAAGAGAACCAAAAAATGAACGAAGGAACGAACGAACGAGAGAATCAAAGAACGAATAGAGAAAGAAAGAAAGGAAGGGAGAAAGACGGAAATAAAGAGAAGGAAAGAAAGAACGAAAGAACCTTTAGGTAGTGCATCAGGTGCTCTCATGTTTCGCGATGGAGGTCGAGCATAGTTTGACATAGTCGGGATGGCCAAATGTCTCTACTTTTATTTTTCTATGGAATAACAATCGATGTACCAAATTTACTTTTTAAAGCGTGTGACGGCTCGTTCGCATAATCTCTTGTCTTCTGCCGCAGTGTCATGAACATAGTAATAAAGACGGTTTACTGTTCTTTGTCTTGTTCTAGTTCTGTTGTAGTTGCTGATCGGTCACAGTACCTCTGTCTGTACTGGTAGTCATGTTGGCAAGGCAACTGTTGCGCCTTGTTGTAAATTGCAGGAGGCTAGTGAGTGAGTGAGTGAAACAACTTTATTCGGTCCACAGTAGAGTTGTTTCGCTCGCTCACTCACTCACTCACTCACTCACTCACTCACTCACTCACTCACTCACTCACTCACTCACTCACTCACTCACTCACTCACTCACTCACTCACTCACTCACTCACTCACTCACTCACTCACTCACTCACTCACTCACTCACTCACTCACTCACTCACTCACTCACTCACTCACTCACTCACTCACTCACTCACTCACTCACTCACTCACTCACTCATTCGCTCGCTCACTAACTAGCATCCTGCAATTTACAACAAGGCGCAGCAGTTGCCTGGCTAGTGCTATAAAAAACCAAACAGACTGACAACTCCTGGCCAGACATGACAGAATGACAGAATCGATCGATTCCAGCAGCCCCACTCTGTCCACTTTTTCCGCGTCCACACTTTGTCCACCCCAGAGTTGGCAACGCTATTCCCGTGATGCTAGAACGATCTAATCGCAAGAGTTCCCGCTAGTAATTTCTGTAGGAAACTCTATACTTGGAGCACTTCGCCGAAGAGTCAGTGTGCGTAGTCAGCAGACGATCGTTGAGCCGTCTAATACGGCGTGGGAAAACGTGCTTGCATCCAGGTATACCATCCATTCGGTATTTGCTTGTACTCGTATACAGTAGGCCTGCTTTAGACGGCGTAGAAGAGCGTTTCCGTGCTCAGCCCTTCTTCTAGCTTTCTTTCTTTCCTTCCTTCCTTCCTTCTTTCTTTCTTTCTTATTATTTTTTTCATTTCCTTCGTAATCCTGGCAGCTGAACGCACGCGGAATGCACGACTGCGAAGACTATAGTGGCCATGGCGCAATTTGCGTGCCCCCGAAAAACAGAAAAGGGAGCTGCCCCACTTAGGCGGTTCTAAGCGAACCTTTTCGACGTGCATCTGCCGCTCTGGGATACCGGCCGTCGGTAGCGTGACTAAAGATGTTGCCTCCATTCTTACCTGTGCAGCAATGAAAAAAAAAAAAAAGAAACCGTGCTGCTTCGTGCGAAATGCACTCGAGCTTTTCGGTTGCACTCTAAGCTGAATGTGTCTCGCTCCGTCCTTTTCTTCTTGTTGCTGGTCTCGTAAATAAACAAGGCGCCGTGGCTAGTCTCTTTCAGCAATTACAGCTGACGCGTGGATTCACGATGCCCAATTTCAAGCGCTGCGAATAAGCGCTAACGGGATATTCCTGAGAACGGTAGACGCGCTGGGAATATCGATCGTAAATCACGAGTCCCACGAGACGGTTACGGTTTTCTTCGTGATATCTTTTTTTTTTATGGCCCCCGAATATAGGACGTAACGCTGATCGGAGCGAAGCGTGGTCACTACTGTTACCATGCTTATTCAGGAGAACATGCTCCTTATGAGTTCAGATAGCTTACCTGGAGATTTAATTAAAGGTATCTTCGGGGCTTGATCGAAAAGTTCCCGGTACGAAACGGCATGGGAATGCAGGAATCAGATCATTTGATGACGCACCGTAGAAACTGCAGTGCATCACTGCATCTATTAGGCATTTTTTTTTTCTGACCGGTTGGTTACAAGTAAAAAAAAAAAAAAAGAGGGGGGTTGAGCAGGAGCGGGATGCAACAACGTCAAATATTTAAAATACTCTTCCGTGTTTAGCTGGCCGTATGAACGTATGCGTGCAAGTTCTTAAGCGCCGACGTGGTGTGCAGGCATTCATTGCAACAATATGCCAAACAACACGAGGTCAAATAAAGATGCCCATTTTTTAACATTCCTGGCAACTCAGCAGCCGATGAAGCAGCTCGTCAAGCAAACCTAAAAGATAATGTGTTTCCACCCTGAATATGAAATAATGAATTACGCTGTATTATAAGGACAACGCCTTTCAAGATGTGTAGAAATACGTGGTTTGATTAGAATTCTAAGAGCCCGAATTTGTATCATATTGATCCGTTTATTGAATTCAAATTTTCATTGTCCTTAGACAGAAATATGGAAACCATTATTGATCGATTAAGGCTAGACACTGCCTACACAAAACATTTTTTACACAGAATTGGCCATGCGGAAAGCCCCGAAGGTGAATGTGGATTTGTAGACGAAGATACACATCACCTCCTCCTAGATTGCCCACATCACGACGCACCAAGACACCGATTTAGATAAACCCTAAATACATTAGACCGCAAACCTTTCAGTTTAAAGAAACTGTTGGGTCCTTGGCCAACAACGTCCTTGCAGAAGAGCGCTTTTAAAGCACCAAAGACTTTCCTTGAAGACAGCGGCATTGTTGGCCGTGATTAACACTTTTATTATTCCTTTCATTTCATTGTCGCTGTATATATGTATGTGTTTATGGATTATGTTACGTTGACTGTTCTGCTGTGACTACATGTGATGTATGTATGACCCGCTGACTAGAGACTGCGTCATTAGGCGAAAGTATCATTTGTATTTTTGAGACTCTTTTTTCTACAGAGCTGTAGAGTCATTTAACTTGTATATTGCATGTACTCTGTTTTTCTTACGTCATGGTGTTACTGCGAAAACGTTGTTTGACAAGTCCTGGTGCTTCTATGAAAAGGTTATGTGATATGTAATCCTGTACCCTGTATGTTGTAAGCTAGACCCTTTCAAGAGCTAAGGAGTAGCCGGCGCCTTAAATTGTGCGTCAATATCTCCTTATATGATATCAATAAAAAAAACTAATATTAATACCATGCTCGTTGGAGCATGTATGAGCGAATATAGTGTCATGAATAGATCGATAAGCCGAGGGCGACATTTGATTACAGCCCAAGCACTTACACTAGTGCAAGACAAATTTCGTTCTAGCTCACCACAGCTTTCTTAGATACAAATGAGGGACTCCTGTCGCTGTCTGCTTTCTGGAGTCTTCGAAAAGCAGACGGCTGACAAGGGTCCCTGATTTGCACTTGTTTTCGCCCTCGAGAGTGCTTGCAAAAGGACATCCTAATCGCTAAACAGAAAAAACGCAAAAATGAAGAGGAGGACCGAGACGTCTTTCATCTTTCTGCACCATTGTGATCACCTCTTCGCGTGGTAATCACGTCCTATTGCAAATAATTGCAATGTAACGAAAGTTGGTGGAGGAAGCGTGAAATTGAATCACGCCCCCCCCGCGGCGAAGAGCGCTTGAATTGGATTCAGGTTGGGAACGTCATAGTCAAGGAGTGTGAAATGGCCAAGCCAAGCTATTTAGTTGTTACCTTTTCGATAACTTGAGTTCCGCGTGAGGGAAAGCAAAGAGATGAAGGTTAATCTTTGGCGAAGTTAACGCAGGGCATTCATTGAACAACAGGCTTCGGGCGCCGGTGACTTCCAAGTTCCCCGTTCAAATCCAGATTTCCGCGCGCAAACCGCCATTTCTCTATTCCTCTATAAGACGATTTCCATCAGCGCTCCCAGATTGAATCGGCTGCAGCCGACAGGTACCTGCCATGCATTTGTACGCTACAGATGAAATCGTAGCGTCGACGCGAGAAAAGCGTCCCTGTACAATTAGGAGCACCGGAAAGCACTCTGTCGCATTCGAAACGAACGCCCATTTTTCGAACCCGCATTGGCGCGCGACAGTTGGCGCGCTTTTGTCTTCCGAAACAAACCACGCACGTGGCGTTGGTCGCTTGGATTAGCGTCAAAGGCTTTGGCAGGCAGCAGAAAGAACCCTAGCGTGCGTCATATAGGATGCGTGCTTAATATTCGTGTTGAGGGTATTTCTCGTAACGAGGAACTTGAACCCGACATTTTTACTGCAACAGCAGTATGAATAACAGAAACAACTAAACTGTGCCCATGGTCACAGAGGTTCTAAGTCCCACTCCTTCGAAAATGTCCACTTGGTTGGCGGATGCGCTAAGCACTGCTTAATCTTTTTGTGCTTGGCAATTTGTGCGGGTGTTCGACTTTTAAAGTGGTGGTGTTTGCGCATGTATGTCAGAGGCTGCGGCAAGAAAAACTGTAGCCGACGAAGATGTGGCTGCATGCGTAGCAATGAAGTTCTTTCGGATAATACACCATTGTCTTCTTGCCTACCGCCGCATCACATGCCTGCGCCACTGCTGTCAGCCGTAGAATAATTACTCTATAGTAGGTCATGTTCGGCATTTTCGCTGCTTGTTAGGGACGCAGGCCCGCCTGACATAAAAAAAATGAATATGTGGAGTACCTTACCCTGCTTTGGCATCTTCAAAGGCAGATAGGCAGAAAAGTGCTTAGAGACGAACACACACACACACACACACACACACACACACACACACACACGCACACACGCACACACGGACACACGCACGGACACGCACGGACACGCACGGACACGCACGGACACGCACAGATAGATAGATAGATAGATAGATAGATAGATAGATAGATAGATAGATAGATAGATAGATAGATAGATAGATAGATAGATAGATAGATAGATAGATAGATAAACCCAGTTAGTGCGGGAAATATGCTAAGCATGCTAACGCATTAAACTTGCTAATGCGTACTTCTTCCACTGCGATTCCCAAAGCACTATACTTAAGAAAATATTCCAGATTTCAAGATTGTAGCTTCCTTGCTTGCAGAAGCAAAACGCAAAGCGCTTTTGATATCACTGCATAGTTCACTGGGTATAGTTCATGGTGTTATGGATAGATCGGGCTATTGTTCTGGGGGAACCGGGTTCGAAACCAATCGTCATGATATGTTAGGTAATAGGTACGTGACATTGGCTCTGTTCTGTTCATAAGTTAATCCGTTTCGTGCCAGCTTTTGCTTCTGGGTATGCGCCACCGCTTTTATGTGCCGCTCTTCAATGAACCTCTTTCGCCCCCAGCTTGGCTCACTGTGTAAGTGAAACTAGGTGGATGCCACACTTCAGTCGACTTCTTTGATGTGAATTTAGGCCACTGGGTACATGGCACGAGGTATATGTGCCACTCTTCAATGAACGTCTTCAATGAGTTCAACTTGGGCCACTATGCAATTGTCACTGGATATGTGCCGCTCTTGAACGAGAATCAGGTGGGCGGAATCGAACGCAGGTCATATAAAGGGTGTGTTCCAATCCTGGCAAGCATCTGAGACAGTTTACGTAGACGGCTAAGGAGGCAGCTTCGAGGCCATGTAATGGAACGCATTTCTAGCCGTCTGGAAGACGTTTCTGCGACGTGACGCCACCTCGCGGTGACAAGAAAAAGTTGAGAAAAGCTCACATTATTTCTGTACTTTAAATCTTTGCCCCTGCAAACCTATGAAAAACACGATGTAGCTTACATTAACGGTGTAGGATAGCGTGTCTACGTTTTCTTGTGCGCAGACAACCTTCCTGTCGGCTTTTCGAGCGTCCTGTTCAGCCGCCATCTTGTTTGGACAGGAAAGTAACCTGCATCGTTTCTGACTTCCACGCTGTCTTCGTGAAGCTGTCTACTTTTACGTCTTCGTGAGACAGAGAGAGAGACAGAGGAAAAGGGAAAAGCAGGGTGGTTAACCAGAGGGGAAGATCCGGTTTGCTACCCTACGGTGGAGAAAGAGGGGAGGGGGAGGTAAAGTGATAACAAAGTAGAGATAAAGAAAGAAAGGAGCGTAGACACACAATCACAATCGGTCACTGGCACCGCATACTGTCACCGCAAAGCACAGTAACACTTGCAGCACTATAGACATCCGTTCAGACTACAGCCGTTTGTCTAATTCTCTTGCCCTCAAAAACTGCAACAATTCCCTCGTCACCCTCTGCTGCGATGGCTTGTGATGACGGCATTTTAAAATAAGTTCCTCTGTTAGAGGTCTTCGGTGAAAGCGCGTTACCGCGTTTGCGAGCGATCGTCTCTGTGAATCATAGCGAGGAGAGTCCCAGAGAAGGTGTTGAAGAGTCTCCTCGTTACCACAGTCACCACACGAGGCGTCGTCGGCCCATCCGTGAATTGCAACGATACTTATGATGGCCGCTGTGCGCTTAGCCGTCTACTTTGCCATCTACGGCCAATATTGGAACGCAGCCACATTCAGATAATTTCGTCCAAATATATATTCAGACACGTGCCACGCGGGGACTTCGCTGCAGCGGCGCTAGATGGCGCAGTCTGCCCAGAGGAAAGCGCAAGAGAGGATCCCGGTAGCATACACTATTCTTACATGAAGCGTTTCCGTGGTTGCAATATGGTGTATCGATACATTGCTTCAATGCTAATCCCAATGATATCGCCATTCGTCGTGAGGTAGATTCTGTTGTAATTTTCTAATGCTATTCCTGTTATTTTGAATCATGTCGTTATACATTTTAACTATAGGTTGTTGCGCTTAGGGTGTGACGTGGGGGTCACGGCGGAGGCCATGTGAGGTAATGTAGGATTTTTTTTTTCAGTTGCCGCGAAGGATTTTATAGAAAAAGTGGTTGGCAACACTGCCATAGACAGATATCTCCCCTAATTCCCGTCACGACAACTAGGTTTAACCCAACAGGTCTTCAATGTCTTGCTTATCTGTGCGTTTCAATTGGGTGCCAGTCACATCTGCTCTCATCAAATTCATTCATGCGTCCGGAAGGTAGCGCTGTAGAAATTGATTGATTGATTGACTGACTGACTGACTGATTGCTTGCTTGATTGATTGATTGATTTTGACGCCTCAAAGTAACAATTGGGCTATGGTAGACTCCGTAGGCAGGGTGTCCCACGGAACTTGAACAAAATATTAAAAATATGCAAATGCCACGTATACCTGGACAAAACCAAGGTAATGATTTTTGCCGTTACTTCGAGATACTCAGATTATTTTTTCATTCCACCTAACTGGATAATTAGTCTTACTTAAGTAATCAACTTCTCAAATCTAATCAGACGAAAGGTGTCAGCGAGAAAATCGTAGAGCAACATGAAAAACAACTGATACAGCTTTCCGTTGCCCAGTACGTGTTACATATAAGTGTTTTTCCGAGCAACAATAAGCCCATAAATACACGCACTATTGCCGCACGACTGGCCGCTCGAGGCACTTAGCGTGTATTCGCGGGCTGCTTTCACGCTCGGAAAAGCACTTTTATGTAGCACGTATCCAGGTCACATGACTGATTTGATGCAACAGGCGAAAAACTTTTCGTCTGGCATGTGTTGCCCTTTATTTGATCTTTTACTTATGATTTCGGGTGACGTGGAACCTAATCCAGGTTTCATGAACAAGGTCGAAGTCGATGCTATTGCCCAGGCCCTGAACACCATACAGAAGCTTTGAAATGACCTTACGGCTCTGTTAACAGAGTTAAAAAGCAGTGCAGAAAAGCAGGCTGCTATTTATGATGAAGTTAAACAACTAAACGCTAGAGTGGCGACATTATAAAATTGTATAGCATCCCCGGGCAGGGTGGAAACCAGGACTGATGCTGTCGGCGTCGTGTCAAAGCAAATGAGGGCGTTTACATTCAACTGTAACGACACGGAAAACAGATTACGACGTTCGAATCTCGTTTCTTTCTGCCTAGATGATGGTCCCAAGGAGGATTGAGCAGCACCCGAACAGCACACAATCAATATTTGCTCAGAAAAGTTGGGGGTTACGCTAACAGGTCAATAATTTGAGCGTGTGCACCGACTTGGTAGATTTGTTGCCGGAAAACGAAGGCCTGTCATCGCCCAAGCTAACTTTTTTCACCAACTTTCTATATGTTTTGCGAAAGTGCCTTGTAGGGTTGGTTTCTGCTATTGATGCTGTATCGAGTGTTCTGTTAATGCTCTCGGGAGATATCGAGAGTAACCCTGGCCCTAGAACCAATGCTGCACCTACAGGTTCTGACAGTGCCAAAATCACGGAAATTTTTGAAGTTGTTAAAGGCTTGGAAACGAATCAGGCGAGGTTTCTTCAAGAAATACAAGTTGTTAAAGAACAACAAAATGTGCTGAATACGTCAGTCCAGGCCCTTCTTAGCAGGGTGAATCTTCTGGAAACTGATATGCGTTCTCTCAAACAGATTGATACGCTCAATGCTGCTTCAGCTCCGTGCGCTCTCGACGCCCTTCGTCATGATATGATGAAGCTTAGGGCGTCACTTGATAGCGAGAGCAACAGATCCAGAAGAAACAACCTCAGTATTTTTGGCCTGGATGATTCAACCGATGAGACATGGTCTGTATCGGAGGAAAAAGTACTGTCTTTCTTCGAAACGCAACTGGATGAACAGGTTACCCCAGAAAGTGTAGAGCGTGCTCATCGGCTTGGTAAATCCCAAGGAAGCAAAAACAGACCTATCATTATAAGGTTTGTTAACTTCAAGGATAAGGAACGTATCCTATCTCGTGGTATCAGGCTCAAGGGTACTAACTTTGCGATCCGTGAGGATCTCAGCCCTGACGTCAGGCTTGCGCGATCTAAACTTGTAAGTTATGCAAAAACATTGAATTGCTCTTTCAAACTTCGATACGATAAGCTACTCATTGATAAGAAGTGCTATGTTTATGATGGAACTCAGGATATTGTTGTTGAATTGAAAAAGTAGCAGAAGGGGCGGTACCCGAACAATAAGTCCTCAAAGCAATGTGTGCGCACGGGACGTTCCGCTCATCCAATTTCAGAGCTTACCATTTTAGTCGTGAACTGCAGAAGTGTAAAAAACAAAACTGATGAATTCGCTACTCTGACCTCTTCAGTAAAACCCCACGTGATTATAGGTACGGAGTCTTGGCTCGACGAAGCTGTTGGTAGTTCCGAAGTATTTCCGCCTGGTTTTCACGTCTACCGTTCCGATCGCAATGCGCATGGCGGTGGTGTCTTTGTACTTGTTGACTCGTGCTTGCAATCATCTCCCGTGTTAATCCGAACTGATTGTCCCGAGTCAGTTTGGTGCAATATCCGATTTGAAACTGGGCAATTACTGACAGTTGGCTCCTTTTACCGTTCCCCCGCTTCCACATCGCCTGAGACCTTCACAACCCTATCCGAGTTTCTTTCTACAATAAATAATGACTATATTGTTGGCGGTGATTTCAACATGCCTGACGTGAGGTGGGTTCACTATAAGCCTGTCCTTGCTAATTCTTCCGCTCTGTCTATAGCATTCCGCGAGGCAATAGTTACCAATGACATTTATCAGTTTGTTACTGAACCTACTAGGTATGGTCCGAATAGCTCTTCTATCTTAGATCTGCTTTTTTCAAACCAGCCATTGCTTGTGTCTGATAACGCCGTAATTCCCGGTATTAGTGACCATGACTGCATTGTGGCGCATGTGCAGATTGTCCCCTTCTCATGTGCACATGATCACCCAAGGAAGGTATACTTTTTTGAGAAAGGCAATTATGTTTCATTGTCTAATGATCTTGCTATATTCCTGCAGGAATTCAGTCATTTAGCTCAGTCCGCAGATTGCAATACCCTATGGGATACATTTTCCTCCACACTAAAGCACCTGGTTGACACACATGTTCCATGGAAACATTTGTCTGCAAAAAATCGTAGTGATAAGCCTTGGGTAACTCGGGAAGTCAAGCAATTGATTAAAAAGAGACATCGCCTTCTAAATGCTTATAGAAAGCAGCGTAACCCTTCTGTATTTGTATTGCTAAAAACCCTTGGAAAAAATATAAAAGTAAAAAACAAGGTTGCTAAGGAAGAATACTTTTTAGCATTGGGCCCAAAGTTACAAAATCACCCGAAAGAAATGTGGAAGTGTTTAAAAACGATTAGCAAAGAATCAGTTGGCATCCCGAACTTAAAAAACGGTAGTGTACTTCTTACTAATGATGTCGATAAAGCTTCTTGCTTCAATCTTTATTTCCAATCATCTTTCACAACTCCCTGCCAGAATGAATTACCGCCTATTCCCGACAATGTGTTTGAACCTATGCCGGAACTGGTCGTGACACATGGTGGTATACTTAAGTTACTTGGCAATATAAATGTCTCTTCTGCAAGTGGTCCTGATGGTATACCTTCTTATGTGTTAAAGACTTGTTCTGAGACAATCGCCCACTATCTGGTTATTGTTTTTGAGAAATCGTTAAGTACTTCTTGTTTACCTAAGGAGTGGAAAGTTGCAAACGTGGTACCAATCCATAAAAGTGGCCCAAAAAATATTGTCTCCAACTACAGGCCAATTTCTCTAACTAGTGTGTGTAGTAAAACACTGGAGCACATCGTATACAGCTCCCTAATAAAACATCTAGAAAACAACATTTTTTTTAGCAAATATCAGCATGGTTTTAGGTCTGGTCGTTCTTGTTCGACCCAGCTCCTAGAATTCAGCCACGATCTTTTTCATTCATTCGATCTCGGTATACAGACTGACTGTATATTCCTAGATTTTAAAAAGGCATTTGATTCTGTTCCCCATGTTTTACTGTTGTATAAGCTATCATCCCTCGGTATCTCTCCTTCATTGCTTGATTGGATTAAATGTTATCTACAAGAACGCATGCAACGTGTTGTAGTTAATGGCTCACAATCTGATTATGTTGATGTTACATCGGGAGTTCCCCAGGGATCTGTTTTAGGGCCATTGTTGTTTTTGGCCTACATCAATGACATTGCACAGGTTGTGTCATGCAAAGTGCGTCTGTATGCGGATGATTGTGTGATTTATCACTGCATTAGGTCTGCCACTGACCACGAGTGTTTGCAACGCGATTTGGACTGTATAACTCGCTGGTGTGTTAGGTGGCAAATGTCTTTAAACCCCTGTAAGTGTCAGTACGTGTCCTTTACACGTAAACAAAATCCACATCTATTTCATTATACAGTAGACAATGTCCAGCTATTGCGAGTAACTCAGTATAAGTATCTTGGCGTTTATTTCTCATCGAATTTAACTTGGACTAAGCACGCTGAATATGTTACAGCGAAAGCCTGTAAAATGCTAAATTTTGTTAAACGCAACTTCCGGCTAGCTCCTCCCAAAATTAAAGAACTACTTTATTTTTCGAACGTAAGACCCATATTAGAGTATGCCTGTATGGCCTGGGACCCGCAAACCACAACTCTGTCTAATATGCTCGAGCATGTACAAAACCGCGCAGCCCGTTTTGTCTGCAATAACTATGACTTTACTTCTAGTATTACAGCACTTAAGGATAGCTTGGGCTGGGAATTATTAAGCACACGCAGAAAAAACATGAGGTTGGAAATGCTTTTTAAAATTTATTTCGGCCTGGTTAAAATAGATAGAGAAACTTACCTTTTACCTCCTCATTTCTTATCTCACAGAAGTGACCACTATTTAAAAATAAGAGAACTCATTTGTAGAACAAACGTCTTCAAGCATTCATTTTTTCCACACACAATATCGCAGTGGAATCAGCTACCGCGGGAAATTGCTGATTGTCACACTGAAGCATCGTTCCGAGCATTTCTGCTGAGCATTTAGTGGCGTGAATTTTTATATTGTTGTGTTATTTTTTGGTTGACCAGTTCTGTATTTTGTCGAGCTTATGTACACTGTACATTCCCCCCTGCAATAATGCCTTCGGGCGCTGCAGGTACTTGAAATAAATAAATAAAAATAAATAAACATAAAGAGCGAATTTTGTCTTATGTGCCGAGGCTTAAAGGGACAGTTTTCTCAGTCGCAGAAGATTTTTCGCTGGCAACTCGGCGGGTTACGTACTTTTTTAACGACCTTCCCTAATCACTCAAGAACAATCCAACAAACTTTTGGAAAACAATAAACCCTAGTCAAGAGAGTTATTGCATTCTGTTAAACGTTGATAACACAATCAGTCTTTCTGAGAGTGAGTGTTCAACAGTTTTCAATTCCTTTTTCACGTCCGTGTTCACAAGTAAGGATAGCTCAAATGTTCCCGTGGTACTTGATTTCGACTACGATTACATGGCACCGATACACATCACCGTTGAGGGCATTGCTTTGCTGACAAGCAACCTTAGAGTGCCGTCTACTTGCAGCATTGATGGAATAGATTCCAAGATATTAAAAAATACCACTTCTGTTTGGAGCGCCATCCTGTTTCATATATTCAGGCAGTCCTTAATGTCTGGTATGCTTCCCTCCGGCGGGAAGATAGCAAAAGTTCTACCGATCTACAAAAATGGAAGCAAAAACTCGTGTGAAAATTACAGGCACATCTCGCTTACCTGCATTTGCTGCAATATGTTCGAACATGTCATTCCTTCGCTTATTTATAATCATCTCGAATCTAACAGTTTATTTTTCCGCAGTCAACACGGTTTCAGAAAAGGCTTTTCGTGCGAGACACTGTTACTAGATTTTACAGCAGATATTCACCATAACATGAATTACTTCTTACAGACCGACTGCTTGTCCTTTAACTTTTCCAAAGCGTTTTATCGTGTTGCACATTGCCGCCTGATGTCAAAACTTTCCGCGTTAAAATTAGACTCCTCTACATCGTCATGGTTACGTAACTTTATGTCTAAACGAGAGCAATTTACATTCTTTAATGACTTCCGGTTCCCCCAAATCCAACGTTACTTCTGGTGTGCCACAAGGAAGCGTCCTTGGGCCTCTGTTGTTTTGAGTCTCTAATCGAGAGTTCGACGGCAACCCGTCTGGTGGGGATGAGACATGACAAAGAAAGACGTACAGCGACCAAGTAAAACTTATTAAAAAACAAGACGTTTCGGCTTCCATACGGAAACCTTGTTCACAATGGGGCTAAAAAGGTTTAGGCCCCTGTTTAAATGTTTTAGCATTTGCCGCAAGCACCGCACGTAAGACGGGGAGAGGGTTCCTTCGTTTCGATCGAGCGTATGTTCTGTAGATTGTTTCTCCAGAACTCCCAGTTTCTTTCCTGGCCGATTATACTGGATTTCATCTAGTCGATATTGTGCGTAGCCGTTGCTGCGTGCTCTGCCAAAGCGTTTGAAGCCACTCTCCTCTTACCCTCTCTCTCTTTTAATCCCATCTCCCCCACCATCTGGCGCTGAGCCGTGCTCCCGCATGGGTTGCAGAAAATAGTGCTAGCCTTTCCTCCTTCCCCACAAGAACCACTTCTCTCTTATCCACATCGTATTGATGTTGGCGCAACCGCTGTTTAAGGTTGCCCGTCTCCCCTATGTAGACGCAGTCGCACTCCGCACAGCGCATTTTGTAAACAACGCCAGGAAAGGCCTCCTTCGGTAGCGTGTCCTTCCCACTAACTAGTACGTGCCTCAGTTTGCGTACAGGAACGTGAGCCACCTCAACGTCATGCTTACGCAGCACGCGTGATAAGGTCTCGCTTATCCCAGGCACGTAAGGAATGGAAGCGCGTTTCTTCGGACGGGCACTGCCAGCTTGAAAAGGGTTGAACAAACGGTGTTCTACATCATTCATGAACGCAGGGGGATAACCGCTCGTCGAAAGGCCTTTTCGTATTGTCTACACGTCTTGAATTTAAGTGTTCAGGTTTCATGCAAATGCGGCTCACACGGCCCAAAAGGAGGTAATTACTGACCTCTTGGGAGCGTCAGGTTGCACAGACAAAAATTCAGGCACCGCCCAGTGTGTGTACTCTTTCTGAAAACGTTGAAAGAAAGCGCACCATTGTTTCTTTTCATCAGTACATCAAAAAAAGACAGTTTCTGGTCTGTCTCCATCTCAACCGTGAACTGAATGGAATCTGCTTGTTTAGATGCGTGGCGAAAGCTTCCAAAGCACAGCGCTTGATTACGCAAGAACAATCGCCAACGTAGCGTAGAAAAAGTCTTGGTGATGGGCTGAAAGAAGCGAGCACGCGACTTTCCAGCCATTTCGATTCACAGATGTCACCGATACAGAGGCACCCATTGGTTTGCCGTGGACTTGCTTGTAGATGGCCTTATCGAAACAGAAGTAGGTGTTGCCCAGGCAAAAACTGAGGAGACTCTTCAAGTCAGGGACATCAAACGGTTACCATTCCGGTAGAGCTGGATCGGCGTCGAGAGCAGCAGAACACGCTTCCACGGCCATGTCAGTGGGAATGGAAGTTAACAGAGACACAGCGTCAAACAAAACCATCACCTCGTCGTCGTCGAGGACGAGATGCCGAACTTTTGCAACGAAATCGGTGGAGTTGCGCACATGCGTTATGCCTTTTCCGACGAGAGGAAAGAAAATTCTGTGCAGGAAGCCGGATAGCTTGTACAGGGGGGGGGGGGGAGGCAAAGTCCGCTATACACCTGCCTTGGTTGCTCAGTGTCTATGGTGTTAGGCTGCTGAGCACGAGGTCACGGGATCGAATCCCGGCCACGGCGGCCGCATTTCGATAGGGGCGAAATGCGAAAACACCTGTGTACTTAGATTTAGGTGAACGTTAAAGAACCCCAGGTGGTCGAAATTTCCGGAATCCTCCACTACGGCGTGCCTCCTAATCAGAAAGTAGTTTTGGCACTTAAAACCCCTTAATTTAACAGAAAAGTCGGTTATGGGCCGCAAAGGAACATCCGGTTTGTGAATCTTCGGTAAACCACAAAGCGCCGGGGGCGCACCATTATGGCAAAGAAGCGAGCAGTAGAGAGACTTGTGCTCAGGAGAAACAAAGTGGAACACCTCCGCTAGGAGTTTCTGTAGTTTCTTCCTTACCTTCAAGGTAGGGTCCCCGGTGAGCCGGACGTAAGTGTCCTTGTCGTCAAGCAGATCCAGCATTTTTCTTTTGTACACTGCCGTATCCAGGAAATGCTGGAGACGAAAGAAAAATGCTGGATCTGCTTGACGATCAGGACACTTACGTCCTGGTCGTCCTCTCCTGGACGGATATCTTTAAAAAGCGGCTGCGCCAACACCAAAACGATGTGGATAAGAGAAGAGTGGCTTCAATTGCTTTGGAAGAGCCAAATCGGCCAGGAAAGAAACTGGAAGTCACGTCTGTATCTGGATTCTCTCGAGATACAATCTGCAGAATACACGCTCAATCGAAACGAAGGAACCCTCTCCCCGTCTTATGCGCGGTGCTTGCGGCCCGTGCTAAAACCTATTTAAACAGGCACTTCAACCATTCTAGCCCCATTGTGAACAAGGCTTCCGTTTCATAATAAGTTTTACTTGGTCTGTGTACGTATTTTTTTGTCTTGTTTTGAATCTATGTAAATGATTTGCGTAACAACACATCGTCTGGCATATGAATAGTCGCCGATGATTGCACAATCTACCATCCAGTAACCAACAGTGATGATTATATAGCGCTCCAATGAGACCTGGAGATAGCGAACCAGTGGTATACTTCATGGCTCATGACACTAAACGTGTCAAAGTGTAAAGCAATGTCTTTCACCTGTAAATCTGTTGATTCGCAGTTTATCTACCACAGTAACCATAGTATTATATCCCCAACTGCCCGATATAAGTACCTGGGTGCGCACCTTACACCTAACCTATTATGGTCTGAGCACATTACATGTCCCTCTGCCAATGCTTCCAAGTCATTAGGGTTTTTGTGCTGAAACTTGCGCAGTGTTCCATCTGCCTTGCGTAAACTGGCTTAATTAACGTTCATGCAAGCCCAGCTTGAACACGCGTCTCCCATTTGATCCCCACATCAGAAATGCCTAATTGAAGAGTTGGAAATCATTCAGAATAGGGCAAGTCGTTTCATTAGTCATAATTACAGTGTCCAGTGTAGTACAACGCAGATCAAAGCCGAACTATCGTTTCAGTCCTTGAGTGTACTCGCCGTGATATTGCATTGCTGCCATTATTCTATAAATTCTTTCACTCTGACGGATTATCCCTACCATGCTTGAAACACCACGTCTTCAGTATGCGCGGATTCCACATAGTTTCAGCTATGCCCGCGTAGATGGCGCGACGTAAGCATTCAACTTTTCCCCACTCCCTCGCGCTATCCGTCTTTGGAGCAGCTTTATGGATAGCATTGCTTCGCTGAGAAATCATGATGCCTTTTGCAGTAATTTGGCCAAAAATCTTTATCAACATCGCGCGCGGGGTTGAATTAGTACACGGGTACTTATCAGTCCCTTAACGTTTACATTTCCAATGTATTGTCATGCGTTGTGTCATGTCTTTGTTAACATTCCGCAATATGTAACGGCCCAACCCAAAGTAACTTACTGCTTTTATGCAATGCTTCTTGCTGTTATTACTGTTCTTGCTGTTTATATGGAAGGCTTATCTCTTCATTTCTTTTTCTCTTTTTTTACATCTTTCTGGTTTCTGTAATATGCAAAATTTCTTCGTTTTCAGCCAATACGTGAATCCTCGTATGCATCGATGTCTTTTCACCGATTGTATTTTGTGATAAATAGTACCACATGCCCCCCTCACCCTATGCCTCTTCGTAGGCCTGTGACGTTGTTGGGAGCTCGCTCGGTTTGGCGGAGGCAAGGAATGCACGTTTTGTCAGCTTGAGAACAGAGTCGACTGGCTTTGTTCAAAAGTAAAAGCGGGTCTGCCGAGTGGCTACTGTGGCGCCCGAGTCGGGCAGCCGCTTCGGTTCCAAAAAGGAGCAGGGATCATTGACCCCCACGCCGAGAAAGCGAAGTGACGGACGGTCGCTAGAAGGCCTTTCTAAGTAAATAAAAATAAACAACCTGTATAGTCGCAGGCTTCGGGTTAATACCGGCAACCTCGGATTCGTTAGCGTGCACTTAAATCTAATTACGGGCCGATTTTTGCATCCCCCAATCCTCAAAATGCAGTCACTGGGAACGGGAGGCGAACCAACGACCTTGTGCTCAGCAGCAGGACGCCATAGCTGCTGAGTTATCGCATTGGGTGCGCTGCTTTTGATGCCAATCATGGTGCACTCTTTTTGTGTACTACAAATCACAATCTACAGTAATATTGCATCCTTACGTTTTCCGTTTGTTTGTTTGTTTGTTTGTTTTTGTGCATGTTTCTGTCTTGTTTTTCTTCTTCCTTGTGTGAGGGTACCCCCTCGTTTTGGAGTCGCCATTCCACCCCCTCGTGGGTACATTTTGTGCCCCCAACAACAAAAACAACAATGGTGGTGCCCGCTGGAACAGCCCGCTGCTGTTGCAATAAACGGGTTCAAAGGCGAAAGAATTGCTGAGGCATGTTACTTATTTTTCTAGATACCTAGATGTGACGTTCCTTTTTCTGTCTCTGCTTATGCACGAATAGTGGACGTCAGAGAAACAAATGTCACGACTTCCAGCGGATGACACAAAAACACTCATTGACAGTGCGATTTCTGAAACATTTATTACGACAAGAAACAACGCTTCCAAACGGCCATTTAAATATATATCACGCTTGGCAGTCAACGACAACAATGGCAAAACAACTGTACACACAACGACACGGCATGTCAATATACTTCAACAGTTCGAAAGAAGCAAAAAAAAAAAAAATTGTGCAGTGAAAGGTTTTATTATTTTCCGGCAACATCTGGCTTCAAATTCTTAGCGAAGTAGTCCGTAAAAACAACAACAAGGTACACTGTATCAATAACACTCATCACTTCGTGTAGGCGTTAGTACCGCATTCCTAATTCTTTCCTTCCACACCCGAGATATATTTCGATGATAGTATATGAGCCCTCGCCTCATCACCCACAACATTAACCGCCTTCTGAAAGATGTTTGCTTGAAAATAGCTGCAGTTATGCTCACACATCCATGAACAGAAACAATTGCTGCTCCCGGCAGCAGTTCACAGCATAGGTGTCGTTGCACGAAAGTGCGATATAACGTCATCGTGGGAATAGTTGAGTCACGTTCTCCTGTTATAGATAGCAGCTTGCATCGCGCGCTGAACCACGTCTTTCTATCGCTCTATAAATGGTCTAGAAACCACGCAGCCTATCCGTATTGTCGGCCTGCAACTTTGATCTCGTTCCGTTTCTGACCACTTTCAAGACTAAGCTGACAGACCTGGGCAACCTGGCTTGGAATGCACTCAAAGACATCGAAGGCTCGAACGGGTCTCAAAATCGCTAAACTCATTGCAGATCTTGCATTTCTCACCTTTTTACGTAAAATCCAATAAAGCCCCGCTTCTTTCAAGACGTAACGAGAATGTAGCTGCTATATAGAGTGTGCGTAAAAATGATCGAGTTGCAACAGTGTCTAGACAATTTAAACCTCAGTTCAGAGCTCGGGTGCACCGCATCTAAGGGTCTTAGAGCCACTTTATGCGTAATAACCGTAGTATACCGTGTAAAACGCGTGTTTTCGTGCGCATGGAATGATCCTTCGAGTAGGTAAACGATGATGCTAGTTTGTACTCTTTCGGGGGCATTTAATATGTAGCTTTCCTTGGTTCTTCTTTCCAATTTATGTGAACGGTTGTCAGGCTCAGTGAAGATGGCCGATTCTGGAGAAAGTGTAATTAAAATGGGTGACTGTGGGCCAATCCCAATAACAGTGCGCGATAGTGGGTCACAGACAGAGTTTTAATGTGGTGTGTAGCGCGGGTCGATCGTGTGTGCAGCGAAACATCACGGCCCCCAGACACCTGATAGCATTAAACGATAGAGAAAACCAACTCCTACTTTCCAGCCCCTACGTAGGGGGGCGTGGCGGAAGTTACAACATGGCGGGCGTAGAGATGATGGAGGGGTCAAGGAAAAACGCGCGTCTCGAGAAGAGGCCGGCTTACGAGACTCTTTAGTGTCGCACATCACGTTCATTGGGCGTTCCAAAGAAACGCAGACGTGTTTCGTCGAGCACGAGGCTGCGTTTAACGCCAGTCAAGTTAGCGCTGGTCAGTTTAGTCGTGCTAAGGAAACAGGCGCGCGCTATATGACCCTCCGTGCCAGCGTGTTGTCTCGATCGTCAATGTGTGTAGCAGCGTTTTCGCGTGCGATATGGGAATCTTGCGAACGGCTAACACAAAAGCTTCTTCCAACATACTTTCGGCTGAATGGCGTAATCATGCCAGAAAAGCATTCAGCTTCAGCCGCATTCAGCAAGATCTGAACTCCTTATGAACAGACTGACAGAACTAAGCCTAAAGAAAGAGAGAAGTAGAAACATTGAATGCGGTACAACATTTAAAACACTCTCATTTCATTACTCGCATTCTTGCCAGTCTGCCGCTTTAGCGCCCAAAACTTAACGCATGGGAAGTTGTGCAGGCTTGGCTTCAACAATATTCCACGACTTTTGTATTGTGACACAATGAACGTGCGAATATTTCGCATGTTCATTGGAGGTATTTGCGGTTCACGGAAGGGTTTTCAGTTGAATCTTGTGCGGCTGCTACGAGCCAGCTTGAAATGCAAACAAAGCATTGCAAACCATCAGCGTTCATGGAATGTACACATCACGCGTCCGAGTTTTTTTTTTTTTTTTTGTCAGTCAGAAGCAATCAAGGTTGAAAAAAGTCTATGCTTCATTGCCTGGCAACGTTTGATGGAAGCATTGGCTCTGTCGGACCACATCCTTTCGTTTGATTGTTGTCGTTTCTTGTTTCCTACCCTCATGACAGCGTCATTCGACAGTTTTTTTTTCACGAAGATATAGGGAGACGGTTTCGACGAATAGTTAGATAAGCTGTTGTACCCCAAACTACTTACTTCTTAAGCTATCTTGTACTTATAAAAAAGTATGTCGATTTGCATTTCGATCTAGTCGTACTTAACATCTAGTAATCAATATGGCGTCTTTAACCAAGCCTTTCTATATCTGCTTCCGGCTGTCTCAGGCGTACTCCAAGGTACCGTGTTGGGCCCGTTGTTCCTACTATACATAAATGATATTGTTCAGAGACGTAACGTTAAAGTGAGACTTTATGCGGACGACTGTATTATATTCTGTTTTAACTCCGCTAACAATCAGCTTCAACTGAACAGAAAACTTTATGATCTATTTCAGTGATAAAACGCGTGGCAAATGTCGGTAAACTTTAGAAAAAGTGTTGTCAAGTCCGTAGCAAATAGAGCGCGAGTCAACCTTTTTGACTACCCAATTGATGGAAATGTATAATCTCGCGTCGAGCAGTAAAGATGTATTGGTGTTCCTATTTGCAATAACCTACGCTGGAACGATCACCATAGCTCAAATCACTAACCTAGCAATGTCTAAACTACATTACTTAAAACGTTCCCGTAGAAATCCTTCATGAGAAACAAGATTTACAGCACACAAGGTTCTTATCTTACCAATTCTTTAATACGCTTATATTGTTTGGGACCCCTTTACTTATGTTAATAATGATAAGTTAGAAAGATTTCAAAGTAAAGCTGCGAGATTTATTTTTGATCGCTATGGCAGGGTAACGGTCTTTAGATTGGTGGCAAAAACTGGTTTAAAGCACAACTCAGAGAGGAATAAAATTGTACGATTAAGCTTTATGCTTAAAATTATTGATCCGTGGCACTTCTAGGTATGTGCATCTAAGTATGTGCGTTTTTCAACACGTTATTCTACTAGAGGGCGACACAGCCTTTCAATATTTTCATTCCAGCCGAAAAAACACTCTGTTTGAGTACTATTTCTTTCCGCTGACGATAGTGGAGTGGAATTCACACGCAGTTGAAACAGAAGACCTAGAATGTTCCAACTTCCCTACGATGAAGTGAGCACCGATTTCATTGATGACATTCTTTAACAAAGCGTAAAATTTCGTCGTCGAAAAGGAAAATACTACCACGCGCCCCATAAAAGCCCCATCCAAGATTCCGTCCTATCAGAACTCTCATATGATTAGGAAAATAGTTCAGATTTCACTCGAGCAAGTCGAAATCTATTTACTGTTACGTTACTGGCGAATCAGGCACCTATATTTGGAGTGCTTATCCACATGCTTCATTCCGTCCAGCACGAGAACGTAAGTCATTGAAGCTCACAGGACAAAGGAAGCAGGTATAGCTTTCGTCTTATATTTTCTTTTCATCGGCAACACTCTGTCGCGGTATTCAGACACATGAGCTCCAATTGTGACGAGACAGGTAGGCTTTTTTGACAGCAAAACAATGTGTAGTGGAATAAAATAGCAGCTTTACGTCGCGTGACAAGAAAGCGCGTCCCATCAAAACGCACAAAGCTACACGAATCGTCGAGATTGTGATTAACGAGCCATGGAAATGTCAGAGGAAGAACAATACCATAAACCTTTTAGATCACGTTGTCATGACGGCCCAATTCAACAAGCAAGTTTCATAGCTGCGCTGTTGCGTTAATGTGGGTGCTAACTGCTTCTCGTGTCGCTCGAAATGCACTTTCTGGCAGCGTCATCTTCAACAAAATATTGTACATTACATTGCGGCGTCTCGGTTAGTGGCGCCAACGATTTTTGGGCCTTCACAGTGGTCTCACGAAATTAGTGCAGCTCACGGGACTTCGGAATTCTTTAACGTCGTGCAAGAGTTTGTGAGGACAATCCACATAGACCTCTACATTCTTCATCCCGAGCTTCCACAGGGGGGCTGTCATCAACATCCTTGAGATTCTCAAACGGAGTTCCCTGGAATTCACGTCAGAGTCCGGAAGCGCTTCCACTGCACTAATCGTCGGTGTCGCAGCCATGCGGTGAAGCGAAACGTCCTGGCCACGAGGTCGATCGGATGCGCGCGGCTGCGATGACCTAGCACTTCAGACAGGGTTCATCGCGTGGCACACTTGCGTAGCCGTCCGTCCCGGCTTGTGAAGTCCAAGGTGGCCGCGATGAAGTCCAGCGCTACGCCGTCCGCCCACGACCGGGGCGCCGTTGGCGAGGAACAGCCAAGGCCAGCCACGAAACCGCCGTGGCCGCCGTGCTCGGTGAGCAGCAGCAGCAGTTGAGGGTCGGTCTGCAGAGAGCGCGGTGAAACAGAAATACTGCTCAGCCGAAGAAGGCACATTATTCTGCCGGCATCTGCTTTATGTTCTCGAGCTGAGGTTTCTACGCACGTCGTACGTCTGCAAGGGTCAGATATGATGCGCGACTCGGAAGCGCTGTAATGCGGAAGCGCAGGGACTGCGCGGTTTGAATAAAGTTGTTCAAATTGCTGGCCAAAGAAGAAAAGAAAATGGCTCACAATCATTATCATGTTTTTAATAATATGCACTGCAGAGGGGAAATGCCATATCCAATTACTTAATTTCCGTAACACTTTCCGGCGTGAACAGCGCCAACATTCCCTAAGTGAATATTTTCTCATCGATCCATTAATTTTCTGACAGCAGCGAGAGCATTCTCATGTGTTTGGTGCCCATTACTTTACGTAATATTGGTGACTGATCAATCAATCAATCAATCAATCAATCAATCAATCAATCAATCAATCAATCAATCAATCAATCAATCAATCAATCAATCAATCAATCAATCAATCAATCAATCAATCAAAACAAGTTATCAAGAACCGATCCCGGCTGCTATATTTAAGAATGCGTTGAGCAGGCTTTGAGGCGTGGTTATTTCTGGCACTATGTCGCCCTGTGTGTTAAGGGTGGCGCTCCTCTTACCACCGTGCCTTAACCGTACCCGGGATCCCACCGGTACCTCGAGCGCCCCTTCCCGAAGGACCCGTTAGGAACCCCGTGCAGCGTCGGCGGCCGCCTCATGAGCGGTGCAGCGCATGCGACATGAGGTGCTGCCTCTAAGAAGACAGCGCCCGAACGACAGCGTCTCAAAATGCTAGCTGCCGTACGGGAAGAATACGAGAACGCTGCCCTTACCAACGGCACCACATCACATTGGCTCCGTACTGCCAATATCACCGGTAGCACCGCAGTGTATGTTTCTTAAGACGGCTTTAGACTGCACTAACTTCGACACTGGCCCAAGGAAACGGTTAGACAGTCGCGAGAAATAGCCAGTGAGACCCCCAGGAAGGCTAAGCGTTTTAAAACGAGACAGTCTTTCCAGCCATTGTCACCAAGGGGCCCCGCAGTACCCCTCGACAGTCTCACCTGGAAGATGTCCATAGGCAGCGCCCATTCCGGCACCGCGGGATCGTCTGCGCTGGAGACGCACAGAAGCGGCGTGGCAATGTCGTCGGCGTCGCGCAAGGGCGCGTTTCGCTCCCAGTACTGGGAGGCGCTGTTGGCGCCGCACGCGGGCCAGAGCACCTTCTGTTCCACGTCCTGCCAGTTGGTCGACGACAGGGCCCCTTCAACGTCCACGGCCGCCGCCCCCGACGTCGAGCTCGACGAGTAGCCGGTCCGGCAGAGAACTCCGCCGTGCTCCGCCACAACGCGCTGCAGCGCTCGACGGCGGAGTACGCCTGCAGGGGCGGAAGGGAGGGAAGCCCCGGTCAACAGCGCTTGCCGAACAGTTCCAATGTGGAGGAGACGGTAGCGCGTTGAGAGCAACCGGGAACGAAGGACGACACGAACAGTTTATTAGATCACGACCAGCGCTCGAACGCAGCAGCACGCAGCACCTGACTAGAAATTAGTTTAGAGCGAATATAGCTTTCGTTTGGCTCACTGCAACGTTTTCGTCGTAGTATCGCTCTTTCGCCACCGATTCAAAGGCGATGATGAGCACGTGCTCGTCACCGTGCCCTGTAACTCGAGTTGCAGGGCACGTTTATCGTCAAACGACCAACAGCAAGTACACCAATTTAAAGGTCCTTCGATGCGAACGTAGTTATCCTACGTTACGAGATATATATGTGGCATTTAGAAAGGTAAAAGAAATATTTCGTCAAATTTCAATGGAAAGCTAGGGCACTTACGGAGGTTGTGAAAACAGGCAATTGGCGACTGTGCGGAGGAACAACTCGGCTCGACAAGCTTTCAGAAATTTTGCGATCAGTTCGCTTTAACGCGATAGGGTAAACGATCTCGCGTCGCAGAAAATAAAGCTTCGGCGTCCCGCTTTCAGCGTCGACCGTCTTGTGAGCGAAAAATTCCGAACCACGCAGCTCCTCCGTGTAGCCCAAAGACGTTCTGAACTTATCGAACTTCTCGAAGTAAACTGCATGAGAAAAGTCGTAAAGTATCACTTACACACGAGCTACAGAGATGATATCACCGGTTTGTAATTTGAATATAGGAGTAAACATAATTCTGTTACGCGGAAACTCAAACAAAACTCCTTTTTCAGCGTTTCTACCATTCATAGAGCGGCGCACCCGGTTCGTTGCAACACCATCCAGATGGCGCGTGTCACCGCGCATGCGCAACTCACGCAAGAGGCTGCACTTCAACCAGAAAGCTCGCCTTCGTGCATAGATTTCGTTGCCAGCGTTTCCCGGTAAACATTACGGTTACATAAGCTGCAGTTGCCAGGAAGCGTGGGAAGTAGTCAGAGGTCTTTCAATGTTATCGCGTTCCACTCTTACATGCGAAGCTGAAGCGCCCATCAATTTTTAAATTATACATATTATAGTCGATGACAACCTAAAAATTACAAACAAGCTTCCCCCGCAAGAAGCTACAGAAATTCTGACAATTGTCTATTAATGTGTAAGCATTGTTTGGCTCGGCTGTGACCTCTATTTCGCTTTGTTTTGCTTCTTGCTTTTCCTAGCTTATGCGCTTCCACCTATGGCCTTTCCGGCAAGGAATGCTTAGGCTTCAGTAGACAGTTTTCTCGCTGCATCTGGCCTTTTCAATTCAATCATACAATTGAGCCGGAACCCGTCGCGGTTGCTTAATGGTTATGGTGTTGGGCTGCTAAGCATGAGGTCACGAGATCAAATCCCGGCCACGGCGGCCGCGTTTCAATGGGGGCAAAATGCGAAAGCACCCGTGTACTTATATTTAGGTGCACGTTATTGAAACCCGGGTGGTCCAGATTATTCCGGAGCCCCCCTACGGCGTGCCTTATGATGAAATTGTGGTTTTTGCACGTAAAACCCCGTAATTAAACAAATTGAGCCGGAACGCTTGTCCCGAGCGCGCCTCGAAGGAGCAGAGCGATCGAAAGGGAACACCATCGGGGCCGCACTATAGTGCGTGAGGCGTTGCGTGAGGGGAGAGTGCGTCGCCGCGATAACGTGTCACGCTCAGTGTCGCTCTCGCAAGCCTGTGTTAGGCGTCCGTTCCTGGTCCACGCAAGCTCATGCCTGCGCTCTGACTGCGCCTCGGTAAGGCCCAAAGAAAACGCTCTCGCTTTGCCGCGAGGTGTTCGTGAACTCTAATTACGCTCCGCGGCATTCAATTGGTCGTTGGGCCAGCAGCAAATTTCAAGTCGGCCCACCCTGAAATTCAAGTTTGGCTACCCCTAAATTTAAGCTGGCGGACATGCGAATTACAAGTTGGCCCACCTCGAAATTTCAGCTGTGCCACCCCCATCCCTCCCCCACCTCCAAGCCTTGAGTTGACCTACCCCTAAATTTAGGCTGGCGGGCATGCGAATTTCAGGCTGATCCAACCTCAAATTTCAATTGGCCCACCGCCAAATTTAAGACTGCCCTCCCCCAAACTCCAGGTTGGCCCACCCCCAAATTTAACTTGGCCCACCTCCAGATTTCAAGTAGGCCCACTCCCAAAATTAGCTTGAGCCACTCCCAAATTTAACTTGGCCCACCTCCAGATATCAAGTAGGCCCACTCCCAAAATTAGGTTGAGCCACCCCCAAACTTTAGTTTACCCACCCCCAAAGATAGAACTGCCCGCTCCCAAACTTCAAGTTGGCCCATCCCCTAATTTAACTTTGCCCATTCCCAAACTTAAGCTGGGCCACCCTCAAATTTAAAGTTGCCAGCCCCCTAAGTTGGCCCAACCCCAAATTTCAGTTGGCCCACCCCACATTTGAAGTTGGCCCACTCACAAACTTCAAGTTGGCCCACACCCGAATTTCAGTTGGCCCACTTACAAATTACAGGTCGACCCAAACCTAAATTTCAGTCGGCCCGCCCTTACTTTAAGCTTCCCCATGCATTTTCTAAGGAGCTGTATGTATTTCTATGGGTGTTCTTCCTTTTGTGTTGAATTGTTCGTTATCGCCTGAAAGCTACCAATTAAGTACATTTACACTATCATAAAGATTAAACGTCTTAGCTTTGTAACTTACACATTTTTTCTGCTGATACAAGGCATTACACTTTCCGCGTGACAGGGCTGCGTAGCTCGCAAGGACGCTTACGCATTAAACGCAGTGTACCTCCTCTTTACCACTGAAAGAGGCGAGCCAACAGGATTCAGAATTATACACAAATACAACCAATACCGTTCGCTGAGTTTCCTGAGTTTAAAAGTTTAACAGTTTTAAAGCGAAAGCTTTAGTGGCCGCGAACTTGCGATTTCGCCGTGGCCGTTTTCCGAGGAGGCACATGACGTCACACCGCGTTCCTCGTCGTTGCGCTCGCCTCCGCTCGCTTCGCCAGCTACGTCGCATGCCTGATAACGTGTCGGAGGATTGAAAAGGAGAGCTCGCGTGCGCCGCAACCACAGTTGAGGTGGCAGTATGGACGGCGACAATTCTGATAAGCAAGAGGATGCTTGGAATCGCCATCGGAACGAGATCAAGAAGAAACGAATCGCCTAGGAAGCAGACGAACAGCACGCCGAACGACTGGCTAAACGCCACAACATAGCTAGACAACCAGACTAACCGGGACTTGGAATCAAGATTAACCGAGGCTAATCATGCTATGCTTTAGCTTTCGCTACGTATATCCTGGCACAGCCGAGCTAAGCCACTGTCAATTTTTTTTTCGTGCATATCTGTCTTTGTGTCACTGGTGTCAGGGTAAACATGAATGTCTAGGGTGAATTGATAGGCGATCCTGACACTACGGCTCAGCCAGACATAATATTTTAGCTTGAAACAACGAGCCTTCATCTTCCAATTAGGCCAGCATTTACATCAGCAGAGCAAAGTCATTAAGCTGCGAGCGGACTCCAGCAGCTCGCTCGGCCCCTATTTCAGAGGGGAAGAGTAGGTGTACTGGGCGTTTTTTGTGGGTGGAGCCTGTGTTGAATTGTTAGGCTGTCATCTACTGTAGTTTTGTGCATAATGCAAATAAACTTTTTTCCAAACAGATTAACCAACTTTTGTAACGGCCTGCCAGCACCTGAGTCCAGAAGAGGAGGCAATACTTCTAGTGCCAGTCACATAAGAAGTGTCGCGGGTAGGCCACAAACGGAGTAACTGAGCCTATATAGGCCTCGTGGTACTCTAATGGTGTTTTACCTAGGCCTCTTTAGTATTCCCGGTGATGCATTAACAGACATGGTGAACTCGTTTATTAAGATTGGCTGAAAATCTTTTCGGAAGGGCATAGTTTGTTTTATTGTGAAAGGAAGGCATGGATCCGAGAAAGCCTATGTCTTGGAGGCCAATAACGTTACTGAACACTGAATATGAAGTAGTTGCGACCGTACTAGCATTGCGAGTAAGACCATTCCCGAACGAACAAATCTCCACTTTGCAATCGTGTCGAGTGTGGGGATGGTCAGCTTTCGCGAATCTCACACTCATAAGAGATTTGTTTCCCTATGCTAAGGAGAAAAGAACACCAGGCAGTGGGACGTGCTCCTGCGAAGTCCCGTCTTTGAGGACCAAATCCTGGCCGTCCAGCGCGCCCGCGATCGGGCCGGCAGACTAGATCTGTCAGTCCCGTCGTGGGATTAGCCGGGTGCGCGTTTTATCGCGCTTTGCTGGACCAAATAAAAGTTTATGCATTCACTCAGTCACCTGCACGTTTCTCTAGACCACAGTGTAATATATATATATATATATAAGCTTTTTATAAAGTAGAACGACGCTATCTTTTAGCCATTCTACGTCACTTCGAGCGTAGCCCAAAGAATTTACATAAAAGATCAAGTTACTCTACCCGCGACACAAGACACCTTTATTTCAATAATATGTAAACGGAAAGCTTCCAAATTAACGGAGCGCGAGGGGAGGATGTCCTATCACCGTTGTGCTGTTCATCACGTTTCTTGAACCCATCATTCGAATGACAGCTAGCTGCGAATCCACCAAAGGTTTTCTCATGCCAGCGCTCGATACTGTAAACATTACGGCATCCGCGGACGATATCTAGATTTCCGAATTTGATTCTTTACGTTTCCGTTGCCTTCTAGAAGTATTTAAGAGTGCGCAAAGCTCTCAGGAGTTCTAAACACATCTGCAAGTAAAACGCTCCGTTCTGCACACTTCCTAGCATCGCTTCTAGACGCAATTAAACAGGTCAAAGCGATGCGGGTCTTGGGTGTAGTCATCGAAGCTGGTACAGTTTTCAAAAAAAAAATTGCAGTTTCACCCGAAGGGCAAAGCACTGACAGTGATAGCAAGCTGCAGCGTTGCCTTCGAACTCCTCGGTTAGTGTTCTAACTCTACGCGGGTGGGACTTTGCGCGGACGCGACAAACGCGAGTGAGCCAAATGTTCTGGCGCATTTAAGATAAAAGATGTGGGCTCTGAATGAAATACTAATTCCCTGAATTTTGAGGAACAGTTCACATAAGAGCACTAGACCTCGCTTGAGCAACATCGGCGGCTGACTTTTATAGATTCTACCTGTCGCATATGACACAGAGAAAACATATAGCATATGCACACAAACTAAGAAACATCACGTCGACTGTGACGGCGACGCTCTCGGCGAAAATTCGCCTCAAGTGTTCATCAAATTGCTACCGCAATGTAGGAGTTTTGCAGAAAGCAAGGAAATATTGGTAACGTCGCAAGAAACTCAGTTGTGGTTGTTGTCAGTTTAGCCTCACATTCGCCGCACGAGCTGTAGTTGCAAATACGAAGGTGTTTGCATGGTTTATTTAAGCCGTGCACGTTGCTCTAGTACCGCGAAAAATAGTGAAGCGCCTCACGACAATCGTAGGAGATTTATTCTGGGTAGGTAAACCGGGAAAGTACGAAAACAAAAGACGGAGAGAGAGATAAAAGAGATGATAAAGACAGGGAGCTTAACCAGAAGACAGATGTACAGTTTTCTATAGAAAACTTCCCCAGTGCCCCAGTGTCTCCCCTTGCCCCTTCCCCAGTGCAGGGTATACCCTGCACTGGGGAAGGGGCAAGGGGAGGCAGAATGAACTTTAAAAGAAGAAGAAGCAAAAAGTGCACAAAGATGAAAAGAGTGGGAGAGGGGAAAAATAAAAATACTACGAAAACAAAATGTTTGCATTTGCCTGACAGCCGCAGAAATAGGGGTTCGCCGGAAATTAAAACATCCTTCAGAGCACTAGTGGCAAGAACGTTCCTGGAACTTTCTGGCGAATCCTGGGAGACGATTTTTGTTTTATTGCCACGTCGGCAAGTCGAGGCACCGTAAGACATATATATATATATATATATATATATATATATATATATATATATATATAGAACGCAACCAGTATCATAGCAAGTCACAATTTCCCCCGAAAGGCGAAGCACATTATTACAATAGCATATTATTATGCAGTTATACGAAGTAAGAATAGTAGTTTTATTGGCAGTATAAACTTGTAAACATAGACATACTAAATTAACAAGCGTGGTGTCAAGTCCGCACAAGCAAACATAAAAACATCTCACTCGATGACCGCGGACGCTCGCTGTCAAGATGCTGGCGTGAGGAAGCACGGCAGCGGCAGCGAGCGAATTGACCTTCGTGCTGCCTCTCGCTTCAGCGTGAACTAAGCAGCAATAATATTGTACACACGAAGCTACCAGCACTTAGCAAACTCGGCCCCCATCGCAGATCGCTTTCAAGAGTAGGACACGCGTTTTCGCGCACACGCGCTTTCTTTTTTCAATGTATAAAAAGGCGAAGTGGAATTCCCTGTAGTACCATGCTGAGCGTGCTGTTCCAGTAATGACAATAGAAGGCAGGGGAGGAACAACGCTGTATCCCGCCCGTGTAGCATTGTAGTAGCCTCCCTCATTCCCTTCTTTTTTTCTTTCTTCCTTCGTTCTCCCCTCGGTGGCAACATATCTGTGGTGTCCTGCGGAACGCAACTATGAAACGAAACTAATGTGCTGTTGATATATATGATTTTGTTGTGTGGAAGCACAACAGAGTCACAGTTCATCTGGTCTAACGTATTTCATTGTTGTAATGTCTAAATAAACTTTCCTTCATTAGTAGTTTTTATGGACACTGGCCAACACAGACATCAGCTGGAGCTGGTATAGAGGCGTTGCTTCGGTATGTAAGGTATGCCTCCGGATTGCCAACGGTGTGATAAATTTGACTTTGCGCTCTTGGCGTTGTATGTCTCATTAAGGCATTGACAATATGTATGACTACGTAGCTCCTCCCCAGACTGTGACAGCACGCGCACAGACAGTTTCATATTGTTCATTCTACTGTTCTTCCATTGCGATAGCAATTTATGTGGACACTCCGTGCGAGTTTCTGCCGTCGTAGTAGCCGTCACTGTGATGTTACGTATAAAATTCAAGTGCGATAATATCCTGTCACGCGCCGAACACCGTATGCTGTGGGTGCGAGGGAAAGTGTGTGAGGGCGAGCCGAGAAGGGCGGTGGCTTGATGCGCGCTGTCTTACCGTGCGCCCAGTGTTGGAGGCCGCGTGATCAAGCACGCGCTTAGGGAGGAGAGCATACGTCTCCTCTTCTAGCCCTGCCGTGGCTGCGCATGGCTTTTCGCGTGGCTAAGCGCATACGCGGCCCGCGCACCATATATTGAAGATAATCTGCGGTGGGTGCCAAGGTACCAAGATGGGTACGAGCCTAAATGGCTGATGACTTTGTGCGCGCTGTTTTCTCGTGTGCCTATTGCTGAAGGTTGCGTAAGCAAAATTTTACAGTAAAGGGTTATGAGCAATGAACTGATCAATCGCATAATAACGTAACTACCAATGAAAGGATAAATGAGTCAAAAAGTGATAGATGGCTGTTCCAACATATGCATTTCCCTGCAGTTCTGCATTTGGCCACGTTCCGTCCGGTGTATTCCAAGGCACCATCTTGAGTCGAGGACCTTCAGTGGTTATTCTTTCCTTACTACACTTCTAACTGAACAACAGGTAAAATAGATTCAGATTTAGTTTTCATGAACACAAAATTGTTTACATTGTAGATAAACCGACCAATGTGAAAAAAAAATTACAGACGCTTTGTCAAGATTGTTGAGAACTGGCCAGTTGTCATCCAGCAGCCTGTGTTTGTGATCGCCTATGGCCTGCAGAGATGTGTCCGTTACGCGTCTCCTGTTTCCGCCATCTAAGTTGTTCATCGCTAAGACGTACCGATCGGCCAGGGCGACTGTTCGAGCAGTTTCTCGGGCTCGTAGAGCGGCGAGATGGCTACGGCTGCCAGCAGACCCGACGAGGAGCCGGTGTCACCCAGATAGGCAAGCAGTAAGTCAGCGCCCGTTCCGATGCCTAGCACGGCCACGCGACAGCGACCGTAGTGGGCGCGCAGGAACCGCACCGCTTGCCGTAGGTCTCCAGGGTCGCCATACGCCTGCAATGTGTGCTCGTGGTCAAGTTTTCATCCATCTCGCCTACCAAATTCTAGCAGCTCCTTCACCGCCCTCTCCCTGCCATGCATGTCTCCTGCATCGGTTGCCCTATCGCTTTGCGCACTGATCCTTAGGACAGACCGAATGCTGAGCAGGTTAGTAGGATTTCGTGGTACGGAAGTGCAGGCGTAAGCAACACGGTTGCGACAGAAACGATAAAGACCAACGCAAACATCTACTCTCAACTGGAAAATAGTAAAGTGGCGCAATTTGAAGATAGAGAAGTTTTTGGCGCACGCTTTAGGTAAGGCAGCTCTAACTAGTCAATAACGCGCACACGCGCATTACAATTGCAATTGCAATTTCTCCTTGCGGCTGACCTTCCATACCACGGGCTCAGTAACTCGCCTGCAGCCTCGGCGTAGTGAGCGGGCATCCGGCGTGTCCCCTTTGAGTGAGCACCACGGCTCTCATTCCCCGCGCTAGAATGGCCCGGCACGTGTCTCCCACGCTGCATGGGTCTCGGCCCAAATCGGGCAGCACGAGCACGATGAGCAGCACCTCGTCCGGGTTGGCCGGCTGAGCCGAGGGCGTGCTGCCCGCCCAGTCCAGGGCTACCAGTCCACGGTCACGGAGCTGCAGATGAGTCCTGCGATAGTTGACGCGCCGCGGTTACAGGCAGTTCAACTTGAACGGATACATATATACAGTACAATACAATAAAATGCTATACAATACAATACAATACAATATAATTTTCCTTCAAAAAGAAGGAAGTTGTGGGTAACTTCTGTCCCTAAGAGCAACTTGACACTCGGTTTCTTTCGGTTCTCTTTCGGTTAGTTTACAAACAATGCCCTGGGGAACTTCGAGTTTCTGTTTGAAGTTTGTCCACTAAGTTTAACGGGCAAAAAGCAAATGGCGAGCAAGAATACTGCGTTCAACACTATTTATTCATTGTACCCCCAACTCCTTGAGATGAGGTGTTCCTCCTAACCTTCACCTGAATTTTTGGCTGCTTGATATTTGTGCACGCGACCACTTCAACAACAACCAGTCACTAGTGCTGGCTGGGACGACTGCAATATCTATTTAATAAAGGCAAGATATTTTTAGTCATCGTTCGCCATAGCAGCGCAGAAAACAGATATTTTTTGTTCCAACCACCCACAAGACGCACGTCATGGAGAGCCTGCTGGTAAATGCCGTCTCGCCCTGCGGCACATCCGTGGTTATATTGCAGCTCACTCAGTCACTCACTCACTCACTCACTCACTCACTCACTCACTCACTCACTCACTCACTCACTCACTCACTCACTCACTCACTCACTCACTCACTCACTCACTCACTCACTCACTCAATCAATCAATCAATCAATCAATCAATCAATCAATCAATCAATCAATCAATCAATCAATCAATCAAGCTATACTTGGTTATGCTAAGTGCAGTTTGTAAGATGCAGAAGAGTGCTCTAGGTGTGCGCAGTTCCGTGAACTGGAAGCTGTAGAAGGAGCGATACTCAGTGATCTGAGTCCGAAATCACTGGAGCCACGTAGGCCGTCCCAAATGAAGGTGAACACAAACCAAAATACAACATGTATTTCGACATGGATGGGCGAAATCTCGCTTGGCGATTAATTGCGTATTCGAGCCTTGTCGTGTCTACTGACACCGCGTTCTAAAAACTAATTACTAAACAAAATTAATGAAGCACTATTTTTACGCATTTATTCCTTAGGTGTCATCGTAGGATCGCTAGGAGAAAGTGAAGGTAGCCAAGCGTTTATCTCAGCGTAGGTATTCGTATTCCTTCTGAAGTAAAGTAAATGTCTCGAGTATAACGACAGGCTACACACGTCTCTTGGCGTCCACGTAGAGAAGAAATACATCTTGAATGCGAGACGTGACAGAGACAAACGCATCGCTCTAAGCCGTTGATCACGGGGGTGTGCTCGTTGATGTGAAAACGTAGCCGCGAGCGAAAAGCGAGCGCTAACTGGGACACTACGTGACAGAGAGCTATGGGTTTGTCTCTGCGCCACGTTGTGTATCGTGTTTTTGCCTTCGAGCTCGCCACCACCCATCTCCTTCCCGTTTTTTCTCTTCTCATCTCGCTATAATATATTGCCGTGCCAACCACCGCGCACGTATTATCAATGTTCTTCTTTTCATCTCGCTCCTGCTACCCCGACAGATTCTCACGGCATAGCTCCCTTGCTGAAAAAATGGAGGTGCGATGATTGTAGGCCTTGTGTAGCGTTCTTCGCTGTCTACCTGGATCCTCAGTTCTACAGACTGCGTATAATATTTATACGCGAGAACGATATATGTTACCGTTTCCACGTCTGAGCTTAACGCATGGCTTTGTATTGTTGATGTGACAAGCCTTCTTTTTTTTCAATAAAGAAAGCGAAATTTCAGCAAATTAAGGAAGAACAAAGTGTCTGACAGTATAGTCGTAACAGGATATCTCAAATGTGGCACATCAAAAATAATAAAAGGAATGCTCAGTCGATTGCATTAAGTAGTAATAGAATAACAAGACGGCTACGACAAAAATCCGAGGACACCTAAGCACTTTCTATGCATTGTGAATGCGAAAGCTTCGATGTCTAATTGAACAGCCGTCCTTCGAGTATTGCGCTGCGAGCAATGCGCCATAGCGATACGTACTGCCCGAGCCAGCAAGCAGCAGCAGCCTGCGGTGCTGGCTCGGACACCGCACGCCGCCTTCCGAGAGCGAGAGCGACGGTGACGTGGCGTCGCGGCTATGCTCCCTCCCCTCACGCAACACCTGGTGGGCTATAGCGGCAGCAGGTGCACCCCTTTCGCACGCTCTTCTTCGTTGAGACGCGCTCTTGACGAGGCGTCGCAGCCAATGGGGCTTAAGGTACCCTTGCGAGGCTACGTGTAGACTACAGACGCCGGCTTTTTCGCTCGATGGGTCATTTGACGCTCTCGCGTAACAGAAAAAAAAGCGATTCGCACTTCAATTTAGTTTGCTTCGTACTACATTCGTACCAGACCTTGATGTGCTAACAATCTCTGCTTCTCATCTCTATTTATTTATTTATTTATTTACACAATACTGCAGGCAGCAATGCTGCCCAAGCAGGAGAGGGCTTACAAAAGATGCTTTGTCAACATATTTTCAAATGAAACATAAGAAGTGCATGCAACAACACATTCCGGTAAATGATTCCATTCTTCGCTCGTAAGTGGAAAAAATGATTTTTGAAAGATTTTAGTTCGAGCAAAGCATTACTGAACTACTTTAGAATGAAAAATACGCGACGAGGAGAGTGAGTTCCTATCCAGGCATGGCTTCTCACGCGCTGTACTATTTCATTTGTAATGTACCTACAACACAACGCGTCTCCTCATCTGCAGTGACTGCATCTGTGTTCGTTAGCTCTTATGTTTGACACAGCAAATCTCATTCATACCATGTACTCCTTTCGCGTGCTCGTTGCTATGCTCCATTTGTAACGCTCCGTGTCTCTTCATCCACCTCTTAAGCCGAAGTTTTTATCCAGGTGGCATCTTCTGTTTCATGCCTCTCGCAATCCCAGTCGACGCGCAAGACTTTATTGAATTGGCAGCGTCAGTTGACCATATGAGTCTTGGTCATAGTGAAGGCGGTTACCACACCTAGACCAATGCCGCATGAGATAGTTTGACAGTACGCAGAAGCGGAGATTATAAATCCGTCTCGAGCGAGTGGGCTGAACCACTCACAAAGATCAGTCAGTCGGGGCGAGATTAAATACAGAAACGAGCATAACAGCTACTCCAGAAGAAAAAAAAAAGCATTTCAGAAGTTACATCACCCAAATTTTTTATAGGCTAAGTAATCATCTAGTTCCGGTCACATAGACCGAGAGCACCCAGATTTCATGGGAAACGAAGGCCTCAGTACCTGAATTCTTGACATCACAGGAGTAGGCTGTGTGACGTTATGCAATAAAATGAGGATGCTCGCAAGAAAGCAGAGGGGTTAGAGATGTTCATAATTTTGACGAGGCGTGGCTCGCCAACCGAAACATCGGGAATACTAGCGCCACGTCAGGGCTTCGACCAGCAAGACCTTTTTAAAGGGAAGCTTTTAAAGCGACGCTTCCTTTACCTCTTTCTTCGACTTTCCTGCTGCTGCTGGTGCTGCTGCATCAGCACGCCGCTAACGTCTTGATCGCCGCTAACGCAGACCACGCCTGGACGTAGTTGAGACGCAAGCCGCTAACGGCGGCCGCGTCGAGACGTGGTTGAGATGTGGTCATGTCAGAAAAACATAAAAGGCATGCCCTGTCTGTGTTTTGTTTCATAATATTTGTTTATGAGATGTTCAAAATTCCCAGGAATAACTTAGTAAAGAATATAAGACAAGGTATGTGCCACGTAAGTGGAAGGGCCTGCGCGGTTGTGGTTCAGAATGATTACTCGCCTAGCGACGCCTGCGGCGTCAACACCGGAATTTCTGCGACACGGGGCCCTTAACGCGATCACGTTAGTACATGACAGGAGCGCGGCAAAACGCAAAGACGACCCGAGAAGCTCGTGTCAACATTTACGCCAAGTCGCGTGTGCACAATGCCCTCTGGACGCCGTAACTAAGCGTGACCCCACACAAATACAGTGCAGGAGCTGTCGCGCTTGTCTCCGGGCTCGCCCCCAACAGCAACGACAGTAGAGGGGGTGAGGGGGGGGGAGAATGTTAGCGAGGGAATAGAGAGAGAGAGAGAGAGGAGGCAGTTTTGCGAGCTAGAACGCTACAACCCTGAATGGCGCCGAAGGGTGCACTTAGTGCCGAGGAGACGAAGGCTCGCATAAAGCGTCGAGTGGAGCAAGAACAACAAATACAATCGCAGCAGCCAAGGTAACATTTCACACCACGTCAAGACTGTCGTGTGCCGTCAATATATCACCGCCAAATAACAACGTCAATGAACGCAAACAGCAGACAAAGTTTTGCTTACATCGATTCCAACAGTGCGTGGGATCTGCATATTTTACACCTAGGACCTCTATTTCTGTCATTAGTGTTGAAATTTGTCCAGTACATTATTAGTGCGGTATGAAACAGCTATATATTCCCCGGCAGAGTACTTCCACATCTAGAGAGATGTGCGCAACCTCGTTGATAGCTTTAGAGACACGGCAGAGGGTTGTGACAGACGTTCATCACGACTGCTTCTGCTCACCTGAAGAAAGGCACCTCCGTGGATCGCCGCAACACGGTAGCCGCCAGCAGTGATTGGATGGTCGGGTGCCGCGCCCAAGGCGGCGGCGCGTAGGCCTGCGTCAGCGCGGGAATAGCCGTGGCCAGGAACCGCGAGAAGTCCGACTCACGAGCGACGAGCCGCGGTCTTGAACCACGGGGTTCGAGACGTGGTGACAGCGCGTGCAGCAGCAGCGCCGCAAGCCACACCAGCACGGAGAACGTCGACAGTGGGGACAGGAGGAGAAGTTGAATGGCCTCCGCCATGAGTCCCGTTGAGGTCATGTCGAGGTCATGTCGTGGCGAACAACCACGGGAAGGACAGGAACGCGTCGCACGTTATACGTTGAGTCTTGCGATCTTCAACATAATGTGGCACAGTTGGGCTGGTATCTTGAGTTCTCGGCGTGGCTAACACGTGATTGGCCAGAGACTAGAGACTTGATTGGCCAAACGCTGTAAGCGTTAGTAAGGTTGCATTTTGTAAGAAGGGTAACTGATGCTCACGTCAGTTAACTGGATTGCGCTCAATGTTCCTGGCAGTAACACTGTGGTGATAGTTCACAACACAGTACGCCGCAGTTTCGGTTTCCTTCGGTTGTTTTGATTCCACTTCAACGTCGATGAGCATACACTGTGATTGAATCACGTACGTCCAACTGTGGGCTGTTCCCTGGACGAGGTGACGTACTCGAAAATAATGACTTGTGCCACGTCGCTCGTTATGAAATGTCACAGAAGAAGCCGCATGAACGAAGCGTACTTAGGTTCGCTGGCTGTTACAGCAGATTTCTTGCGGTCTGGAAAGCTATATCAAGGATGACCCTGATATTGAACACACAGAAAGTTAGCACGTGGCGTTGAACACGGTGAGGACTGGATTCCCTGAGCCTGATGCTTGTAGACTATAACTGTATCACGACGGGCTTACAACTTGAGCTTTTCTTCTTCGACTGATATGTCTATTTTGGACGTAGCTCACGTTGTCCTTTTTGATTGGTTGTGAAAAAAGAACCACACTTTTGAAATGTCTCCACATGTTACTCTTTCCTCCAGTAAAGCATTGTCATTTGTTTTGAAATAAATTTTCATCACTTTCAGTGAAACCTTGCAGTTTTTGCTTCGTGGTTTCAAACTACCCTATAGTCACAAGCGGTAAATAGTGCCATATTTCACAGTCATATTCAACAACGTTTGATTTACAATACAAGACCATGTTAAGCACAACCAAAAGTACCATCATTCTGTCCGGAGATATACACTGCTGTTTCACATAAATCGATGAGGAATTGTTGTATTGAAGTATTAATACAGTTCTCCTGCAATCAAACGTGAAGAAGTAGCGCCAGGGCTGTGAAAGACTTCAAATAATCAAAGCATTCATATGAATAAATTTTGCACTTCCGACTTGCTGGAGATTTGTGATTGTATTCATTCGAACGTTCACGAAAGCTTAAGCTCAGCACATCGCCGTGAATCACTGTGAATGTTAAGGCGAGCAATATGCGATCGTTCATGGACTGCAATTACACAATGTGATCATTCTTTTTTCTCGAATTGCTGCCAGGTCGCCTCTCATTATCATTGGCTGGAACAACGTTTTTCGTGTGAGTCTTCACGATCAGAGTTTTTATAGCTAAGCCAGAAAAAAAGCGGCATCGTTTGATTAGAGCCGGTCCAGTCGTTCACATCTTGTTAAATATTTCCGGGCTTGGTAGCTAACCGAACACTTTGTTACGTAAGTAGGCCTCAAGCTTAATAGCGACCCATCCAGAAAGATGTCTGTCAGAAAGAGGAAACCTTTCTCGAATGCGTTTGCTTGCAGTGCGTCTGTTCGTATGCCTATTGAAAGAAAGAAAATGAGGAGACCAGGTAAACTGGCAAAAAAGTGCGGTGGTGATATATTAGTGTCCTACAATAATACGTACGAGACGACGTAATGTGGACAAGAAAGAGATAATCTTGTTCACCAAGTCGCTTCGACGTTTCTTATACGAAACTCGTGTTACGCGACATCCCCCACAAATTGTATGTGTGTGAAAGTAAAGGCGATTCAGCTCAATTCAATGCACGTCACACATGTTCAAAGTTGGCACTGCGCAGCATCTGTGACAGGAGGCTACAGCTTTGCAGGCGGGGGTGTCGAGTCGTCGTACGGGCAACGCAGTGCTGTTTTTTTTTTCTGTTCCCAAGTCGCTCGTGTTGTCCTTGTAAAGCACTGCACACTACTGTCGCCGATGGCCTTGGAAAAGGTTTCCGGTCGCGGTACCTGCGTCAGACAGGAGACAGAGAAGTTATAACGGGTGGCGCAACGAAGATAAGCCACCTCCAGTTTTATTGAACTGCTTTCAAGTTTAGGAGTGCATTGAAAGATATGACCAGGGGAAAGGTGGCAGGAAAAAGATTAATAGTCGATTTGATAAAAAACAATTACTTGTAATCGAAAAGCTTGCAACTCTTTATTCACAAAGACTCATAATTTCAAAGGCACAAGAGACTTGCAAGAATGCCGACGTCATATTAATACATGATAAGGAAGACGTCGAAGAAATGAATAATTTATGCCCATTAGCTCGCTTTCGGTGTTGTGCAAAGTATTCACTAACATCATTTCTGCAGCATTGATTTCGTTTAACCCACAGAGCAACCTGGCTTTAGCAAGACACATTCAATAATGTATCAATAAATCATATCCATGTCATCATAGGGTAGATGAGAAACCTGAAAAATAGTACCATTATATCAGTATGCCTTTCTTCAATTGCGAAAAAGAAAACATATTCGACGTATGCATGAACTCATTTCCGATGACGTCAAAAATTGTGGGCCCATCATTTTCATAATACCGAGTAGTTGAGAACCGCGAAGGCGTACTACATTGCGAAATTAAACAGAAACATGTCAAACACAGGCATTAGAGACAAGCGCACGCAAGACAAAAGAATTATCAGTTAAACGGCATTACGTACTAGTATCAAGCAAAGACAGTAAAATGAAACCAATAACAGACTTGCCAGCGTGTCTGTTATGCGAATGAATGGGGGTTTAAGGACTACCGAAAAAAGAAAAAAAACAATTTTTTTAATACGCAGCAGCCGTGAATTCTGGCACAATCAATATTTTCGATCGAAGTTATTTCGCAGTCCCTGTGGGGATCACGGAGCTCGTAGAGTGTTCGTTGTGGTCGCTGTGGTCGCTTGTGTAGATGACGTTTGATTTTTTTAAATATTTTTATGTACTGTGTTATGAACGTAGAAATGCGCGGGTGCGTCAGCTATCTCATCTGCGAAACTCTCAACTTTATGTGCGTGTTTCCAGATGCTTTCGTTCACTTTTACTTGTTTACGAAACTGTGTGCGTATCTTAAGTGAGTAACTGTGTGCGCATCCTTTCGCTTTATTATGTGCCTTCTTTACTCGTGCGTCGGGCTTAGCGATTGCGCCTGGTATTTGAATGTCTCCAGTGTTTTTCATTCTTATGTTTTTTTGCTCATTAATTATCACTTGCCCTTCGAAGAGGAATAGTGGCGCCAACAAAGGCACCAACCACTCATTCAATTTTATTTGCCCAAAGTCTGCCGTTGCTCGTACTCGCACAAGGAGGTAACAGCCGTCATGCTCCAAATTTTATTTTCAGTCTATTTCATCACTATTTTCTGCATGACGCGGCCGTCTAGCCAGGGAAAGATGCAGAAGATTTTAAATGGTGTTACATAAAGTGCACAACGAAATGTAAAAAAGAGATATCTTCAAGAACATACACGCCAAACTGCCTCTTCCAATAATTCTCAACTTAACATCGAGGCTCCCTTGTTAATTACAACACAATACAGTGCGTCGTGAAATATTTGCCAGCGAGGCAACGCCCTTGCGTGGAGCCCAACGAGAGACTGCCGTCTCGAATTGCCAGGCAGAAGAAGAACAGTAACCCACACCGGCTTTAGCATAATTGAAATCTCGCGAATAAAATATGCTACAAAGGAGTCTGGAATAATGAGCCCACATGCAGATTTTAGATTATTCCAGTCACCGTAAGTGCTCGGTACACGATTATGCGCTCGAAGAAATTTAATCTCCAGGCGAGCCCCTATTCGCCGCGTGAATTATAACGTCGAAGAAGAAGAAAAAAAGAAAGGGTTCAGTTGCCTTTTAGCGGAACGCCGTGACATCCTGCGTGTGAAGATTTTCAATGCTTGATTAACCATGGCTAATCTAGGACCTGCTTCTGTTTAAATTGCGCCCCTTTCGAGACCTCACCGCGCATTATCTTTGACTTCAACGACGAGACAGCCGGCAAAGCGATTCTTGAAGCTTACTTATGCGTGAAGACGGCTGCGAATCAAGATCCTTTATTCGCAGAAACTGTGTGCCGCGGGATACCGATATCGGGTCACAAAGATTTGTGGCTTCAGTACACGGAGCGCAACCGTTGTGGAGCAGATGGCGAGCGCGAATATGGTTAAACGACTGAACACGAAGATCGAGAATCAAAATGCAGAAAATAGGCGCCGCGAAAAAAAATAAAAATAGAGGAAAGGCATGCGGAGAAATGGCTGTCAAAATCAATATAGTGTGGGTGGGGCTGAGCAAAGTTTTGCCGCCTACGTCCTCATTTCGCAAGATTGATTAGGGAGGCTTAAGAAGAAGGTCGTTTCCATTTCTTCTTAAATTGGCTGTTCTTTCCACAGCTCTGATTCGTTAAGGGTAGGTGTTATGGCTGTGACATCGCCGATATGAGCAAACGGAAAGAAGCAGGTTGACGTTATGACATGCGTGATTAATCGACCCCAACCGACCCTTGCCAACGCGTAGCTATATCCTCAGCCGAAAACTGGTGGGCAGGCGAGGTGAAAGTTGGCAGTGTTCGTCGCGCTCGAGCGAAAGCAAGAAAATTACCCTGTAAAGTAAAACAAGAATGAAAAATAAAGCCCTAAGATGCCAGCAGTGAAATAAAAATGACTTCACAGAAATAAACGTAGTAGAGTGTAGAAAGTTGTTTGAGTTGGTCACAGCACGAAAAATTTGGATATGAGGGGACAAGAAAAAGCACTGAAATACTTGCGAGTGTCTTTGGTTTTTTTCAGTTCATCGCCTTGATATCAAGTGAAACCTATGAGCGAGCCACCAGGCTAATCTTTGAAGGTGTCGCTAACAGTTCCTTTTCTTTTAGCCGCCATTATGCTCTGCCATCTATATGGCCCCGACTTGCGAATCAAGGCAACAATACCGCGCGCATGCTGCTGTAAAGAAAATCTCGCATAAATGATGAAATGGTGGAGGGCGCTGTGTGGCAATTGCTACTGCAATTTTGGCACGGTGCAGTTATTTTATTGAAGAAGCAACTCAATTTTAGTGTATCTCTAATGAACGAGCTGTCAAAGCAGAAAATTGCCGCCAGGGACAGAAGAACCTTAATGAAGCGTTCCTCGTTGCTCAGCTTTCTTTTTATTCTCCTTAGGATGTTCATTTCGCCTTGCTTTTATAGTCAAATAAGAAGCGAGAACAAGATTTGATCTTTTTTTATTTGTCTCTCTAAACATCTGTTTGACACTTCTTGTAAATCTTGTAAACCAACCACGTTCTAAGCTGCGCACTATTTTACTTAGACCTTGAGTTTGTCGGTAGTCGCCTGTTGCTGTTCGCGAAACGGGAAGTGCGTATATGACTGCCTCGGCGGCATACCGTAGACCCACTGTTACAGCTGCAGTCACGAGCCTCTCCCGAGACGGCGCTACATCACTCTGCCACCTATGGCTGGGAGTAGCATTTGGGAACTCTTGCAGTATTATTGGAATTGCCGATAAGCCAACGTGCCGTCTGAAGCAACCACCGAACATTCTTTTCGTGCCCCTGCCATCAGTAAGGAGTCCAGCGCAACTGTGTGTATAAGACCGGCACTAAACAGGCTGAACTAAAAAAAAAAAAAGAAAGCAAGTTTCTGAGCTGAAAGTTCTGGTACCATGGCCGCATCCGTCGCTGGGGCAAAATTTGATATGCGCGCTATAGCGCAGTTTTTCAAGTGCGTCGGCTTCAGCACCGGTTAATGGTCCTCCGGTGCATGCTCCCACATGCGCGCAGTTTTTCACTCTCTATATACCTCTTCTTCTCTTTCTTATTCCTCCCTTCCGTAAGCCTCAATGCAGGGTAGCAAGCAGGTCGCTCGTCTACTGGTTGACCTCCCCATGCATTTACTATCCTGGATTTCTCTCCCCTGTTTTTCTGCAATGAATACCTTTGTCCGAGTTTTTTATTGCCTATATATAGCTAGCTTACACCGGCGTTCCGCACGCCGTCATGATGTGAGTGCAGGGAATGTCGCCGTTATTCTGAAGGAAAACAAGGGGACACAGAAAAAAAGAAGAAGATTCCCTGTGTCAGCAGTAAGACGCGATGGTTTTTCATCGTGGAAACAAGATCGAAATAACGTTGCAACAACGAGATAATTTTCCAATCTTCGAGTTTAACTCATTCCTCTCCTCCATCACTTGTCACAGCTTTTATGTACCCATTTATAACTGATGGCGGCAGGAGCTGTGTAGACTCAGCAACGTTGTCCATCGAACGTACAAGAGACTGTCGGATGCTTTACTTTTTTTTTGGGGGGGGGGGGGGAATGTTTGACATAAGGCATACGAGGAATAAAAGAAAATAGTATAAATGCTTCGAATTCTTCATCGTCCAGGAACTGCAGCTACGTCTGTGCAAACTTATTGTCCATCACCCAACCAGTGTATAGTTATCAGGTACGTCTGACTTCAGTATAGCGATTCGTAAAATCTCAAGACTTATCTCCCGCGATCCAGGGCACATCCAAAGCAGGCGTCGCGCATCCGACGTTGTCGCAGGGGCTGAACACTAGCGGCCGTGTTACTTGGTCGTCTTTTGTCGATACCCAAGCCCAGGTAACGGACGGTGTAAGGGCGACTACAGCCCGAAGCCTCTGGAGAGATACTTCGTGTCCCCGGGGCAAGGTCACGGTGTAGAAAGCCGACACACAGAGGAAATATGGCGCTTGTCTCCCGTCGGAGGCTGGATTTCCGCGCTCGGCAGGGAGCGCGGCCATCCGCCGGGAGGGATACACGTCTCTTAGGCGAGGCAAGCGATCGAGCCATTTGGTCTGCCATGTGGTCGAAGCGATTCCCACCACGCTCTCGTAGCCGCTGCACCTCAACACTGAGACGTGAGGACTCAGTGTGGAGTCTGGGAATTTCCCCACAGATGCGTAGCGTTTATGTAACTCGGTTGTGGTGTTACAAAAACGCCAGGATCGCTTTCATTATCCTGCCTACAACACCAAATTTTACTGATCAGTCTACCAGGCACGATGCTACCTCAAACGCGCTTCTTCGTTCGTCTTCATTGCAACCTGCAGTGCTTGGACAGAAACGTCTACGGTTTGCAGCTTTCCGTCACGGAGCTTATATATTAAAATTATGGACGCACATGCTGCGAAAACGTGGGCGCTCACAAGTATGTTCGTGCAAGAAGAAGAGCATGAGGACGAAAATCCTGTGTGCAAGTTTATACGTACATCTTACACAGAACGGAAAATGTAAGAAAAGAAATTAACAGGTGTAAAAAAGATCAAAAAGCGCTGCTCTGTGGAACAACTGTTTTGCCCATGGAAAATATCGGCGCCTCTGCTTAATGAAGGTACCCTATTCGAAGCACCGCTTGCAGCCTTGCGGGCATGTAAGATCAAAGGTTCGCTGCATACATCGCAGAGCCGGGTACAAGGCATTTGCCTAGTCTCTGCCTCGAGGGAAATCCGTCTGGAGAAATTGCGAAATTTCCATTACAAAGCCGCCAAATAAAAGCGGACAAGCCGCCGCTCTCAATTTGCGAAGAAGCTGTAGAACTGGCTTGGCAAACGAGAATTCTCATGCACAGAACATCAGTGCAAACGCGTATGGATATTTAATATTATTACTACTTATTTTGAACACCTACGCTTGACAAAAAAGGGAAAGCGAGAATAAAGAAATAAAAAGAAAGAGAGCACTGAAGAGAAATGGCACCGAGGGAATTCTGCTTACTTCTATATCTCGTCGTCAGGAAATACCGGTATCGGTGCTGTTTAGCAGCTACCAGTGCGGTTAGGTTGTCCGGGCACCAGCTCCTTTGGTAAGTGTACCACGGAAAGCTCAATTTAACCACTCTCAATAGTGTAAAAGTTTCAGTTAAGGAAGCCCACGGCAAGAACGAAAACATAGGAAACAGAAGAGTTTAATGAAACTGCAGAGGTTGCTTATAACCGCGTCTGGTTCGAATTTCTAATTGTAGTTCTTCGGATGTAAAGCATGTGAAAAAAAGAATTCTGAAAACGCAGACGCATTAGGGCGCAGCAGCTGATATGAAGCAAGTTAGTGAAAAAAAAGAAAACATTCTATGGCGATGAAAGCAACCCTTATACAACCAGTTCTCATACGAAAAAGCCTCCTGTGTGTTCAGTATTTAGACGATGAAATAATTAGCGATGTGGACACAGCGCAACCAGTGATTTGCTCGCAAACGAAGGTGCACTCTGGGATGTGAAACTGAACCAGACGCTCCAGATTCTTGTAACCGTGTACAGGGTATCAAACCTAAACTGAACCGAAAGCCATAAGAAAAACAAAAAAAAAACAACAGTTATTTTTGCTCGAACCGGACCTCAAGCGCAACGTCGCGATATTTTTTCACTCCGGAGTGAAACTGAAAAGGAAAAAACGCGGTCTTCGGTTCTGGCTGGCCACCTGTAACTACGTGCTGTCTGAGGAACGACACCCTATAGATCTTTCCGCGTGGCTTAACAGCTGCGTCAAACATTTTTACAAAATGAGCTTATCGTGCTTTCCTGTAATTATTCTTGGATAATGCAAATGAACTTGGACAGGTTCGAACCAGCTTTAACCATTACTTTTTCAGTCCGGAGTTGAACCGGAAATGAAACATTTTCGCTGAGCCGCAACGAAAACCAGAGCAAAAAAAAAAAGAAAGTTTCGACACCCTTGACCATGTGAATATGCTTGTGCGTGCTACTTGCGCATGCTGTGGTGCGTGTATAATGTGTATGAATGGGTAATTTCTTGCCTCCCCGATGCCATCCGGAGTAGCATTCTGTACTGGCGTACACAACATTTCTGTGACAATGAACGGAGAGCTACGAATTAGGCAAAGCGCACGTACACCCGGACAAAAAAAAAGTTTCAGATGCTCATTTGCGGGAGTTAGAGCTGTGTAAGAGAAAACATAAACATGTTATTTACGACCGCCGCAATAAGACAAAATACACAACCTAGTGTAGAAGTTCACCGATTTTCATGCTTTCTCTTCCGCGTTCGGGCAGATGCGAAACCGTAGCACGTGGAGTCTACACTGATTCAGTGCCTGTTCCGAGAAAGCGAAAGCGTTGTCAGACTCTGCCGGACTACTTGGCGCAGTAACACATGCGCCGAAGCTCCGGCCCTGTAGTTCTTTTTTTTTTCTTCACTTGGCACAAAATGTTAGCCGCGAGGACGATGTATCGCCAGACAAACGTATCCAGCACACATTTAGGAATATTCATCTCTCATTTCCAAAATTTCGTTCATAATAGTGCGTCTTCCTTCAAAAAACGAGGGCAAATTTCACACTTTGTTTTTTTTTCTTCTTCGCATGTCAAGCAAGGCAAAAGGAACATAGCGTTTCAGATTCTAGGCATATTTATGTAAAAGCGAAACTATAGGCACGGGGTTAATACATTTTTCACATCTACATACGATGCGTACCGTTGTGTTTATTTTTACCCTACGCTTCGCGTAGCGTCAGACAACGTTTACGTTTATGCATTACGCCGTTTACAAGCCAGTGTGAAATGCCAAACACCAGTTCATGCGGACGCATCGCGCGAGAAGTTGGCGTAGCGATGTCACGAAGACGAATGCGACGTGTTTTGCCTTTAGGGGGATCACCGCGCTGAGCCACATGATACGCGAGGCTATCTTAAAACAACAGCAAAGTGAAGAAATGAAACAATGATGGAGTTTATATCGCAAGGAATTGATTACTTTCATTTCCCCTGTTATGCTGACGTTTTTACACTCATAGAAAGCGACTTTTATAGATTGCGTTTCATAATCCTGCTCTACGTTTTTTTAGTTAGCACTATTTCGCTATCTATAAGAGCTTCGATACCATAAACGTGTTTGTCTAGACATGTAGGAGTTACGCTGTGAGACAGAAACATTACTGCGGTGATGTTTGACTATTTTAGTGACTCTATTATCTTCAACTTTTTCCTGCCTTAAATTTTAAAATTCTTATTTCGAAAAAGTTGTGTTCAATATCTTTGAGGTTCCTTTCGCCAGACTTCTCTTTTACTTCCCCCTGATTTTCAGAATTTGTTTTAGTTCTCCTCTTACTTTTGGGAGGTTGATATCTCTGTTATTCGCGGTCGCTTTACTTTGAAGTTCGTTAACTCTTGTCGACTGTCGGCTTATGCACGTTTACGGAAAAGATAATCATTATCATCTTCATCATCGTTATCATCATTGTGTGCCACTGTTCGTGAGGTCATCGCCGTCATCTCCTTGCTACTTATGATTTGAAGATGTTTAAGGAAGCGTGACCTTGCATGCCCGACTTTTTTCAAACAAGTCCGCTTGGTCTATACTTCTATCATTGAAGGTTAACTGGACGTAAAATATCAACGCGTAGAGGACAAACGTTTGCGCATAAGATTAGAAAAAGAGAAAAAGGCCGATACAGGGGTACTATGCTGGAAGGCCCGAGTTTGGGAAAGTTTCGGATCTCCACGACCTCTGCCGACGCCGTCAGACGAATGAGCTAACGGTATCGAGACATAAGATTCGACCCCTTGGCACGCCTCCAGTTTCGCTGGCTTATCTAGATTCACTCTTCCGTTATCATCACTTGGGCATCAGCTCATGGGCGGCCGAAAAAGGAGGAGTCACGCGGTTTAAACCATCGGTGCCGCCATTTCCAGCCATAGTCCCGTCGTCGTCTTCTTGCGGTCTCGCGTGCATTTCCGCTGGTTCCTTATCCGTTTTACAGCGTGCCAACTAGCACTGTTTACTGATTTGCCTCCTTTCATTCGTTTATCTTTCCACCCAGTGCACTATACCCGCGCACGTAAGCCACAGAAAAATATGTTATCTTCTAACGTATTCGAAAGAGATCAAAGCGTTGGCCTGAGAATGTGTCACGGTTGCACTGCTCGCGTTCGATGGAGGATAGACAGGCATGTGTCCGAAAGAGGAGACACGCCCTTGACGCGTCCCATAAACGGGTGTGGCAATACCGGCTAGCGCCGAGAGTGTAGCGGCTGTAGATAAAGCGTCACGGTTTAGCGATATTGCGATATTACGTTGATAACAATATAAGCGGCGCTAGCGCGTAACATTGCTCGCTCTTCCGCGTTTGAAACGAGGAAGCGCGGCGTGTGCAGAGCGCGCTCGTGTTGACGTGCACGCGGATTTGTCTCTAAATTTTGCCGTCTGCTGCTTTCGCGCGTTCTGCGCCTCATTTGTTCACTGACGGCCGTTCGGCAAACGCAGGCGAGGGAGAAACTCGGGGTGACCTTTAAAGCGCCCCAGTTCGTTGTTGCGCCGCCAATCGGCGCGAGAGTAAAATGGAAATCTGATAATAATGCGGTCGGTTCGTGTAAACAATTCATTGTCCCGATGAATCTCTAGCACCGTGGTGCATAATTGGAAAATTGCGAGCGCGCGGTCCGGTGAAGTCGTTGTGTGATCGGCGTTCCGTAAACGGCGACGTGAACAGGGTATCCGGGTCACTATGCACGCAGTTCCTCTTCAAACGCAAGACGTGCGCGCACAAGAGGCGAGAGCGAAAGCGCCGGATTTACGCTGTCATTAAATACGCAGTTTTTAAGCGCAGCTCGTAACGAGGACGCAGCCCATTGTTATTTGGTGTAAACAGGCCTCGCTGTTTGATCCGCCGCTTAATCGGCGAACGGCGGTGTCAACAACGCGACATTGAGCGTCGTGTGCGCTTGCCGACCGATATTAAACCCAGCGGTACCTGAGCAAATTACTTCCGGGTTCGGAAATACCGCCAGCGCCTCTCTTTTGCCTCATCAAATATTCCTTGCGAGGCGCGAGGTTTCAACGCGAATAGCGTCGGCAAGAGCCCAATAGAGGCAGGCGCACGTGTAACCTAAAAGAGAGCGAGCTTGTATGCATATGTGCAGAAGAAAACGCAGAAAATGCTGTCGGAGGACACGTTGCACTTAGTTTAGAAGTAGCAGAAGGACTGTAGCAGACGACAGAGGGCAAATGTGCGGAGGTGGGCTGCGTTGAACGCGTTGTGCCGGAAGAAAAACCGATAGATCACGAAGCGAAAAGGCGTCAGCGAGGCAGTCTAACGCAACTTGGCGACTCTTCTGCGTCGCCCAATTCAGCGACGACATCGCCTATTCGCTGAAATGAAAAATTCCTGCGTTCCGGATCCTCGCTTCTTACCTTTACTGATTCTGCTTGCCAGAAAAAAAGCAAACGAGAGTGAGGGAGAGGCGGAACATGCCTCGTCATTGTTTTCTTGATGTTTGGAGCAATAGCCGTGTAGCGTTAACGCGACGGAAACAAAATAAATGCGACAGGAGGAATGCCACGATCGGAGCATGCCTCCTGTCACTTCTCTTGCGTCCGTCGTTTCAACGCTACAGTTAGTTTCCTAGGTATATTATGAGCTGACCGCCTCGAAAACAAGTTCTGGTAAACCAGTTGTCTTGACGATTTGAGAAGTTTGCTGCGGAAAACGACGCAAGAGGCCAAACACGGACACGCGGACACCCCTGCGTTCGTGTTTTCGGCGGCTAGCCTGTGAAACGATATTAAAAGCGTTATCATGTATTGTACTTTGCCAATTCTCTCAACTTTTTCGTTCGTGATCGTTTGCCGGTCAGAGATATCGCTCGTGCATGAAATAGTGCACAGTGATATTTTAGTTAATCATAATTAAACACTATATATATATATATATATATATATATATATATATATATATATATATATATATATATATGTGTGTGTGTGTGTGTGTGTGTGTGTGTGTGTGTGTGTGTGTGTGTGTGTGTGTGTGTGTGTGTGTAGTTGTACTTACTGATTGAATTAAAGAAATTATGAATGACAGGAAATGAAAGTAGATGAAAAAAGTAACTTGCCGCAGGTACGGAACGATCCCTCGTCTTCGCATTACGCATGCTATGCTCTACCAATTGAGCTACCACCGCGCCGTTTTCCCATCCACATTCTGTGGTATTTATGTGTTGCTACGAGAAGTGACCCTGGGAGCGTTAGCTGCAGTGCCACCACTCAAAAAACCTTGGCGGCGGATGTCGAACATCCTTCCTGCCGCAGGCGTCACGAGTATGCGATATTTTTGGGTGAAGGCAACTGATCAATAAACCTACACCTGCTACCTGAAGGCATGGATGTTCTGTCCATATATAGATATCGTTAAATGCGGGCGGTATCGCAAGACATACGGCTGGCGCCATTTGATCTGTGAGCCAAATCATCGAACTACTTTCTAAATGGACAGATTTGCATGCCCGGTTCAGCGAAAGTATTTGACGATTGCCAGGCCAAAAATATATTATATCACGTGATAAGACTATCCAGATAAACGTCTACGGAAATTCACTTGTCACTGCACTGTGTGCACACTGAATGCCTGTGTGCGACGTCTGTGAACGTAGGTTGACAAGAGCGCACAAACTGACTAAAGGCAGACTATAAAATTATTACCTTCAGCCTTTCATAAGATACGGTGAAGGCACCACAAGAAGTAGTGGCGCTTTGTGCTGTGCTCTTATTTTGAGATTATTTACCATTGCACAGTTTTCAGGTACCCTAGGCTTCGATTCTCTGCAGTTCTTTGAGTTAGTCCCCCTACGGGGGGGGGGGGGGGGGGGGTAGTGAGGGACGGATGCTGGCGCAAAGATGGCGCTGGTCACCGGCATCTTTGTGAAGACGTCTGCTCGATTTAGGCACCACTGGCCTCCTTGAAGCCCTTGGGTTCAGCTAGAGCAGTGGAAAAGTAAACATGTCCGCAATAAGGATTAGTAAGGCGATCGGAGTATTCGTGGAATAAAAGTAGGAAACGACAAATAACGGAGACGTACAAAAGCACAGTTCCCATTAGGGGATCAGATGATTTGGATGTGGGAGTTCATGTGCTTTTTTTTTTCTTGTTTAACCTAGGTGGGACATTAGGCAGTATAATAGCAAGAGCTTGGTGGCGCAACCTTCTGCCCCGTTCCAAAGGAGACGCTCATAGCATCCATCCATCCATCAATCCATCCATCCATCCATCCATCCATGCATCCATGCATCCATCCATCCATCCATCCATCCATCCATCCATCCATCCATCCATCCATCGATCCATCCATCCAACCATCCATCCATCCGTAGCGTCCGTCCGTGCGTCCGTCCGTCCGTCCGTCCGTCCATCCATCCATCCATCTATCCATCCATCCATCCGTAGCGTCCATCCGTCCGTCCATCCGTCCGTCCATCCGTCCATCCGTCCATTCATCTATCCATTCATCTATCCATTCATCCATCCATCCATCCATCCATCCATCCATCCATCCATCCATCCATCCATCCATCCATTGTTGAACGATGTAGTATAGATTACCGCTAATTCGTAAACACTGTCTGTGGGCGAAACAGTTCACGGATACCTTGTCGTTATTGCAATGTGATATGTTGCTAGATTTTTTTTCTCAAGGAGTTTGCGAACTTCAGCTGAATTCCATAACCGTCCTGAAGGGAGCTCTATAGAAGTCACCGCAATGCCCACTGAACTGTTGTGAATAGCAGATGCGCTTTGCCTCCGAAGCGCGCGTGACCTGCGAATCGCAGTTCGAGAATGTCTAGTAATATTAAAAGTTGAACGCTTTATGGTATGGTAAAGCTAGCGTAGGATATGTGAACTAATCTAATATGCTATCACAAAGCAAAAAAAAAAAAATTGAGGGCGGGGGGGGGGGCAACTACGAGTAAATTGCCACAGTGGGTCTACCCAAAGAATAAAGGTGTGTTGCCGACAGCGAATACCTACAGCCCCGTAAAGGGTTGTTCTTCTTATCATAATCTACACATTGTTTTAGATATCTTCCTTTTGTTTCATTCGGGATTTTCACGAGCAATAATCACACTCCGATTAGGAGACATGCCGTATCACGCTCTCCGAATTAATCCTGTACTACGAAGTAACTTTTGACCACGGGTGGCGCTCTTTAACCTGTGCGCCGAATGTACGGTACAGAGCGCTTTAAAGTTTGCATTCCGCCCAATGCGGCGGCCGTGGTCGAGATCGCACCCCCGACCCCATGCTGGACAGCGCATCGTCGTAGCCACTGAGCGACCACTCAGCGAGCGACTAAGACGCGTTGTTTGTCGAATTGCGCAGGTCGTGGCGCCCACCGGTGTCCCAGAAAACGCTTCGAACATCTACGGGTCGAGACCCAAGGCGATCAGCGTGGTCGCTACACCCCTGGCTGGCTGACGGCAACTCTGTCTTTCAGAAGGCTGTGCGCTCTCATTTTTCAGACGGGTACCCGTGGACGACGCAGCGCCGTCGACACCTGGATACGTGTCGCAAGCCAGCGCTGCGGTTTCTCGGAAGAAGGAGAAAAACTGGCGCTCCGTGCCATTCCGTCATATACTAACTACTTTTACGAGTTAATGCGTGGCCGCGTAGATTAGAATTCCTAGAATTTCGCTTCGAACATACGCGCTGCCATTCACATCCCGCGTAGTGATGAGTGTGCGCTTCTAATGACGCATTCTTATTTTCTGTTTTCCTCCAGTAAAGCTCTTGCGTCACTGCAGTGTCGTTTGTCGTTGAACGTACGCGTACAAGAGGTATAATGAGCCCGCCGAGAGCACGTTTGGTAAGAAATATTTTTTATTCGCAAGGCCGAGGTTGGTTGCTGTGTGGGCGCCAGAATAAAGGAAAAGAAAGAGGAAGAGAAAAAGAAAGAAAGGGAAACAGGTGACGTCTCACTAATTTAGAGGAAGCTTTAATCAAAAAAAAAAAAAAAGAAAGGATATATATATACTTCCTCGTACAGCGACAGGGGGCCGACGTGCTAAGGGCGGGGAAGTCTCCGTCAATATGCGTTTCTGTCTTGTGATATATTTTCTTTTGGAATTGATTTCGAGTTGAAGTTCTTGCGCAACTGATAAGTGCGCCCACATTCCAGACGACCTTGCTGGTACTTGCAACGCCGTCCGACAATGAAAAAGAAAAGGCCCTGTCACAGAGCTCATAGCTAACCAGAGAGGACGTATGAAGAGGAAGATATAGTGAGCTAGAGAAACAGCAAAGCTTTGGACCGGGACAAAGCTATAGCTGAGCAAAAGTATGGTATAGTACAGCTTTATTAAAAGCGGCATAGCCCATAGGCCTATTAAGTTTAATGGAGTTGAGGAATCGTGAGACCGTGTGGGTTACACCATGCGGAGTATTCCCGATTCCGCTGCAAAGGCGAACAGTGCTCGCAGGACACTGTCCTCCTCAGCTGAGGCTCGGATCCACTCCTCCAAGGTGGCCACTTGGCCCCGGTGCTGCATACTTTGGGCACTCCCAATGCAAGTGTCAGATGGTTGGGGCAGCCGCCGTAAAGTCACGTAAAATTTGGAGGACGTCTAAGCTTCGCCTTTAAAGGGACACTAAAGGCAAACATTACATCAACATAAAGTGATAGATTAATTCTCTAGAATCCCTAAGGCGTCAATATTATTGCGAACAGAGTCTTAATGAGGGAGAAACTGAGGTAAATGCAGGACGTGATTAGAGACTCCCCTGGGACATTCAAGTACTTGCCTTATGGCGAAAGCACTCCTCCGTTAACTTCTGTCACTGTAGCACTCAACCAGTCGTTGCAAAAAGCATCCTTGTATTGCATTATATGACGAAATAAAATGCCACTTGTCCAGTCCTATTTCGTTTTTCGAAAAAAAGAACTCATTGAAATTACCCGTGAAAGCGACGCAGGCGGTCTAAAGGTTTCGCTTTCACTCGACTCCGCGCCGCCCGCACTTTCGCGTTTCTGTAGTTTCGCTATCGCGTATTGCTGCGCTGGTTTTGCTGGCTCACGAAACTCGCACAAACTGCAAGTAGCAGAGAATTCAACTTTCAAGTGATGTCGTGGGTTGCCTGAACGGTCTACGCCACTTCACCAAAAAGCAGCTGCAGCGGCGAATCCACCACTCTGTCTTGGGTCAGTACCGCCGTCTGTCGGGCGTCGTTGTACTCACCGATGGTAGCAAAGTGTGGTGATTGCGTATGCAACGTCACCACTCCCCCGGTTGGGTGGCGGGAGATTTGAATTACGAAAAAGGTATTCGGACCTTTCAGATGCAATTTTCTCGTACATTAAGTCTTTCCTTGGCACGAAGCAAGCATAGTGAGGTTTCTGGAATGGTATTTAAATAGTCCACGTCGTCTTAGTATTTGACTTTAGTGTCCCTTTAATAATGGAACGCGATATCATTAAAAGATATCTGACTGCTTCTCACGCTTCCCGGCAACTGCAGCTTATGTAACCATAATGTTTCCCTGAATACGCTGGCAGCGAATGCTAGGCACGAAAGCGAGTTTTCCTCCTTCGCTTTCCCACCCCGCTGCCACGGATGCGCAGACGCAAGCGCCATCTGGATGATGTTGTTGTAAGGAACCGGGTGGGCCGCTCTATGAATAGTAAAAACAATCAAAAAGGGGATTGTGTTTGAGTTTCCGCGTAACATAATTATGCTTTCTCGTATATTCAAATTAAAATCCGTCGCAATCGTGTCTGTAGGTTGTGTGTAAGTCGTACGTGCTTTACAGTTTTTCTGACGAATTTTACTTTGAGAAATTCAATTAGTTCACTGGAGCCTCTGAGCCACGTGGAGGGCCTGCATGGTTCAGTACGCTTGGTTCGGAATAATTTCTCGCTCACAAGACGCTCGGCGCAGACACCGAATCTTTTGCGGCGGAGGGCCCTTAACGCTGTCGCGTTAAAATATGATGGGTGGACCCCACGGGTATGTGGGAATCGGTACTCAACGAAGCTTTCTTTGACGTTGGTGCAAGTTTGCCAAAAGGAACACACACACACACACACACACACACACACACACACACACACACACACACACACACACACACACACACACACACACACACACACACACACACACACACACACACACACACACACACACACACGCACCCATGTACGCGCGCGTATACAGAGGCAAAGACGCACTTGTATGTCGGGGCGTTTGAATGGAACGCGCACGTAGCGCGCGGGTCAGCGTGCTCAAGCGTTCTCTCGCGGAGAAGCTCGTTACGAACTTTTACACTCGCTCCATGACTGCGCTCATTAAAGCAGCGCTCTGGAAGGACGCGCAGTTGCGACTTAAGGCTGCTGTCAAGGCTTAACCGTCGAGCGCAGGTGCAGCGTCCCGCCGTGAAGTGATCGATTCCTCTGGATCTGACAGATGGCGCGCGTCAAAAGAACGTCGCCCTCCTTCATATTCTTGCCACACACACACTGGCTTGCTCGCTTCAACACGCACTAACCACACCCCGCGTTTCTCATTCGTTCTCGCGTTGCTTCCACGCCAACTCTTGAGCCCCGCTGAAACTGCGTTTTAGTTAGACCTTCGCAAGAGCCTCGGCACTATCTGACTAGATGCTGGAGAGGAGGTATTGATTGACGGGCTGCAAGATTCTGCTAAGTGACGAACGCACAAGCAGCGCTAGGAACGCGGTCAAAGAAGAGAGGCGTACTACAGACCCATCGCACACGTATTTGAAATGCGTAAGCATTTCTGTGCTGACTCAACGAGAAAAAAAAAATTCTATGTGTCCAAGGACTCGAGGCCGTCACCTAGGCTGGGGTGCTTATGGCCGCCCAAATCGCAGAACATTTGCAATAAAGTTTTCACTCACTCGCTATGTGTGCATGCACCGCGTCGACCTCTTCTTCCCGTGATCTTTGCACTGCTTTGCGTCTGTCGTACTGACTTGTGCGCAGTTGAACCCTAATTAACATTATTCCTGCTCCGTCCGTGCGTCCCGCATCATCCGTCTTCTGTAATGGCTGTCCTCGAGAATAGACAAGCTATTAGCTAGTTCTCCCTATAATACGGGAGAGGCTGTAGGGCCATTACCATTGAACCCCGTCACGTTGCTTCCCTCATTGCTGTTGCCAACGGTATATGGCGCGCAGGCTCGGCCTTCGCAATTCCACGCGAGTTAACGATACCATTGACCTTGCCCCTCTTTCGGATGGTCCCCACAATTTGTTATAGTGACCTGGACTTGATTAGTTTATTTATTCCAACCTTATTTTAATCTTTATCTTCTTGCTGGTCCGTACATTATTCTCCTCTTCACGTCAACTGAGATACCTTACATAAAGAAAAAAGCACTGCACATAGCGCGGGATGACATATACAGCTACCAGTAAGCTCTTTCTCACTTTTTTTTCGCACCTCAACGCTGTTGTAGGGTCATTCAGCAAGATTCGATGCATGTAGTGAATGAAATCCTCAATGGGTCTCTACGTGCGCACTCACTCACTCACTCACTCACTCACTCACTCACTCACTCACTCACTCACTCACTCACTCACTCACTCACTCACTCACTCACTCACTCACTCACTCACTCACTCATTCACTCACTCACTCACTCACTCACTCACTCACTCACTCACTCACTAAGTGTTCGTTCTTTCGCCAATTTGCAGGAATTCCCGTCGCTCGCTCGCTCGCTCAGTAAGCCAACCGGTCGTCCGCATCGTCAAATTACCAGCTGTACTCCGCATACAAAACGGCCTCCCGCGGACTCGAAGTTTTGGGCCATCGGCCGTGATTCGTGACAGTCCGGTCGCCTCCGGAAATTCGATCTTTCGCTGCTCGACGGCAGTGGTAAAAAGGACCTTTCGCGAGGCACGCGCCAGCCTTAGTATAATGGCACCTTCGGCGGATCTGCGAAGCCAAAAAGAACGCGATTGCTTCACCGAACAAAGGGAAGAAGAGCGCACGCCCGAGCGCTTTTGCGATCGCTGTCCGGGGAGCGATTCAGCAGCGCAGGCGACTTGCCTTCGCCGCTCGCGAGGCTCCTTTTAGTGACGCTGCTCGGCGGTGTGACAGCGCAGCAACTCGTGCGAGCGACGTCGCGCGCGGGTAAATGCGCCGTGTGTGACGCCGCCGCCACCCGGCACTGCAGGGGAGCGAAGATTAGGCCGCAGAGACACACGGACAAGGCGCGATTGTCAACTGCTCGTGTCGAAAAAAAAAAAAACGCAGCCTCGACAGAGCAGCACGTACACGGAAAAGAGCGACGTGCCGCGTAGGGGAAAAAAAAAAAAAGAATGAACAGACCTGAAAATGGGAGCCCGACCAGCCCGCTCCAATTTTCGTAATTGCGCAATTAGCCGTCTTGAGAGCAGACGTAGCGTGTAAAGCTAATCCTCTTTGTCTGGCTCAGCTCGCTTCGAAAGACACTGAGGCAATAGTTCGGGCGTGCTTCTGCCCGCCTAGCGTTTTTGTTTCGAAAACATTTCTGGGTGGTTGCAGTTTTCGAGCCTGTTATAGCGTGGTGCATACAAACCCGCGCGCTGCAATGCGGGTTCAGTTAAAGGAAATCCGAGCCTTCCCGCGAAAAATGTGCTGTTGCTTGGGTTACCTATTGAGGCAGCTTGGGCGAGAACACTGCATCCCCATTAAGAATTGACGCAAAACCTTGCAAGTAAACGGAGCCATTTACGAGTCATAAATGGCCGTTGCGCCTGGCGTGTTTGTTCGGCGGTTGTGCCGTTTTCCTGCTGAGTGCGAGACCACGAGTTTCATTGGCCTGTAGACCAGACGCAGCCGCAGTCTGCCGAAGAGAGCGGAGGGAAAAAATGCTCGCGTTACGAGCCTCCATCGACCGCCTCCGCGCGCGATGGAAAGCCGCACTGCTCAGCTCGAACCTGGAAGACCAACTCCGGGCGATCCAGCGGGCCAAGGAAGCCGCCGAGAGGCAAGAACTCTTGGCCGTAATCTCGGCGGGTGCCCCAGCCCCCTAACTCGCCGGACGCGAATCGTTCTGATTCGAAGTAAAGTTTTCTCACTCGCTCACGAGCTCTTGGTGCAAGCTAACAAACAACGTGATCAAATGTAAAACCCTGTCTTCGGCTGCGACGTCTCTTATACCTGTTTTGCTCCGAGACGTCAAAATAAATAAATAAATAAATAAATAAATAAATAAATAAATAAATAAATAAATAAATAACTGTTGCTAGTTGCTCTGAGAAAGGACGGAGTGAGGCCAGTGAGGCCGTACTGGTGATCGACCGTAAGTCGTTCGCAATTTCTGACATCGTTCGCCGCCATTTACAACTTCCTAAATGTCGTGCCACTATTTCCTTCGGCCGTATATATAAAGGACGCGGCGCCTTTCAACAATTGCGTATTGTGAAACGAACAGCGCATCGTCCGTATTCTGTATACGATGCGGTTCTACTGTAGCACCTCTCCTTCCTCGTTTCCTTTACGCACAGGGGCTGTGCATCCCCTCATGAAGGCATCGGCGTTGCAAAGACGTTTGCTGACGCAACGAAGATTCTGAGTATGTGGGCGCTCATTCAGCCACATCCGAGGTGGAAGCCGGCGCTCGAAGTGTTTCGCCGGGTAAGTCGAGTGGGCGGAGATCACAATGGAAGCGTTGTTCGCATTGACATACGAGCGTGGGTTCGCCTCTTCGCTGCGTGTGTGGTATATAAAACTGGCCGCTCTGGTCTATTGAAAGCGAAGCGACGAGGAGAGTTACCGTTGCCTTCTTTTGATCCTTGGCGAAAATGTCAGACGTACGGAACGTGGCAGTGACGTCAATGGGATGTACAGTTGACAAATGCAAGTAGAGTAGCTTCGGGATCTTGTGCTGGAGTGAGGCGGTGCTCGGAAGTCAATTCATCTCCAGAAACGATCTGCACTCAACAAAGTGTTGAGCAATATACGCATATACTGTCGAAACCGGTAGCGATTAGGCTGAATGAGATTGGTAATTCTGACAAATTGCTTGATCGATTGATCGATCGATGTGCTTATTGTGTAACTTATGGATTGATCGAATAATGGGTGCGGGTGTGGATTGGTGGATGGATTGATTATGGGGTTCATTGTTTGGCTGTAAGACAGGGTTTAAGATCTCTAAGCTATATTCGTCGGCTTTGACGAAGGCCGTAACGGACCAGTTCTGACCGCCTGGGGCTGTGTTTTGTAACAACCCAGCCCACTTTTCAGCAGAAAAACAGTTGTCCAATATTTGCGTCGATGATGAGGCGTGCAGTTTTGGTTAACACTTCTCGTTCATTGAGGCGGACTACCAGATAAGCTTGGAATCCATGAATACTGAGCTTGAGAAAGCAAACAGCAGTGGAAAGAGCTAGAGAAGGAATATAAAATGCCGCATAGACTCGTGTAAGGGCCGCACCATCAACTTGGAGAACCATTCCGCAAGTAGAGTCGCTTGAGTACTTGGGTATCACATACAACGGAAAACTTAACTGGGGTTCCCACACAGAAAACATTGCAACGAAAGGGACACGACCCGTAGGTTTACTACGTAGAATCAGTAACCGGCGTTCTGTTATGCGAAGCGAAACACTAAATATGATTTGTCGTATGTAGTACGACCGATTGTAGAATTTGGCTTTGTTTCGTTCTGAGGAATTGCAAAATATGAAATAAGTTCTATTGTTCTTTTAGAAAGAGAAGCTCTTCGTCCCTGTTTAGGTCTTCCTAAATTCGTTGCGAATAATGTGGTATACCAGGAAGCACATACTTGCTCTCCACACACGATTCCGAATGCTTATGGTTCAAACGTACTTAAGAACTTATGAATCTCCTCTGCGACGTAGGCAATATGCATTTATTAGTGAACCAAATTAATTTTTTGAGAGCACGTGGTCCCGGTTGCATGCCCCACCGGTTGTATTTGTGCAAGCACAAATTGCACCTTTAAATGTTCGCCTTAGGGAAACCGCTCCGTTTGATAGGTCCACAGTGTCGCGCAAAATTTTCCCAATAATGCGAAATTACTGCCCCCAATATATTTGAATGACCGTTTACAATAATATTTGACCCATTTCCCCATAAATGTAGTAACTTGTGATGCTTCTTCATGTGAAGAGAAGGCAGGCGTGGGAATCCACTCACCATCACTCGACTGGTCTCTTTCACCTCGCCTACCAGATTACACATTAGTTATTCAGGCCGAATTTCTGGAAATAGTTCTTGCCTTGCGAATATTACCCCTTCATAGAACAAAAGTTATTATCGTCCCATATTCTCCTTCTGTATGCAGCGCGCTTAATGCGCCTACAGAGTCGACAGCTTTGGAGACGTTTTATGCATTAGCCTCTGCCCCGCTTAAGTTTAGTTCATTTCGTATGGGTCCCAGGCCACCGAGACATTCATATTAATGAAATAGCCGATTGCTTAGCGCGATGTTCTTTAAGAGTACTGGTGATATCTGTGCTGCCGGTAACTGCGCACATCACTGCAGCCAGATATATAGGCAGTTTTCTTTGACCGAAGACAAAGAAGGCCTCTCGTTAGCAAAATCTACAGATTCTATGCATCTAAATCATTCTTGGAGCCGACAATGACGTCCTAACCAGAAATTCGAAGTTTCATTGAGTGGGCAGCGTTGCCGTCTTCCAACACTTAATTTTTACTTGCCCAGATGTGGTCTGGCGCTGTCCTCTTTATGCTAGCTCTGCAATGAGCCGAAATACATCGATCCTTTTTTATTATACTGTCGACAGTTTTCTACTCATAGAAAACAATGTCTAGAAACCCTGCTTCGAAATCTAGGACTGCCTTTAAACAGTACAGTTTATTACGATAAAGTATTACGATACAGCTACAGGAACGCTCGCCTGGCTACTATATCATTTTCTATGTGACACAAAAAGGCTGCCTTATGAATATTACGTAGTTTACATAATTGAGTTGCCTCTTCAATTTCGAAAAATCAAAAAGTAAGAACACAAGTTCACGGTTAAAATATTATTAATATTATTATTCAAAATTTACCTTGCTCATGTTTAAGTACATCTTTTACTCTATGTATTTCAGTAATAAGTTCTTGTTACTACTCCTATCAAGGCAAGCCTGACGATCGTATTAAACACTACTTTATCTCATTTATTACCGGTTTATTTCTCAACTTGGATTACTCATTTATATTTATCTTTTTGAGCTCCTTATTTATTTATCAACTAATTTACTTCATTTTTCAATCACATTACCACCCGATTAGTGGCCTATCCCCATAGTCGGTTTGTGCTATTAATGGAGGCTTCTTCAACATCGTCATCATCATCATCACCACCACCACCACCACCACCATCATCATCATCATCATCATCATCATCATCATCATCATGGTCCGCCAGTTTTGTTTGTGGTGGCCTCAGCTGGCGGCTCGAAGTCCTTGGACTAGGGGGGCATCTTCGGCTCGCCGGACGGCCCAGAGCTGGTCTTCCAGCTCCGCACTTTTGGGAACCGCCTCCCATCGGCGGCCACGCCGACGGACAAGGTCCCCGGCGGCCCCCGTAGCCGGGGCGGCGTCGGGAAGAAGCGAGCTCGAGGCTTCCTGTACGCTGGTATAACGGCCGCGGTTACGGACGTTCGCGAACGGCGGCGGTTTCAGTACCGTTAGTGCAGGTTAACTGCGTATTATTTTTTTCCTACAGATAAACCAACCCTCGAAATGTGAATAATTTCACTTGACTGCGTTCCCACCCGCATCAGAAAGCAGCGCCCTCGAACAGGCTGCCTGTGAGATATCCGCAACGAAATAAAGGAAATAAATAAAAAAAATTCACCAGCGATACTCTCTAATGCAAATTTCGAGTGCAGCTGCTTAAATGTTTTGAATTCACGCTATATCGTGGCAAGGAATTTCATTTTGAAGGACAAGGCGCTCTCGCTGGCGCCGCTGAGCCTCTGCTCAGGCAGCTCGGTTAGTAGCAGCGGCGGCATTTCTACCGGTTGCGTCACTCATCGTTCAGAAAGAAAGTGTGAACACGGGAACGCGTGGGCTCACACGGAACGCGTTCTCTAGCTCTGCCGGTGCCGCAGGCGAAATATCCCGTGCGCAGTGGGTCCGAAGTAAAGCCCCTTAAACTTCGTAAAGTACTGTCACGCTTTGAAGACTGCCGCCTCCTCCTCGCGCGCTCAGGCCGAGGCCGACGCCGCGTCCCTATTGGCCTAATAGCATCACGTGGGCCCTCGCGCCGTGCATCAGCGCTATTTTTGCTCGAGAAGCGTCCACGGAGTGGCGTAGAGCGCATGTTGGCGCCGTCGCTACGCTCTAGCAGTGTAGGCGGCGCCACAGTCGAAGAGGGAACGTGAAAGAGAGGAGAAACGAGGAGGAGTGAAGGCGGAGGAGGAGAGTGTCACTACTTTACGAAGTTTAAGGGGTTTTAGTCCGAAGCCCATCCAGCGCTTTGTTTCCGCGCTGGCCGCATACCTAGTCGCCACCCGCACTCCGCTTTCCTCCTCACCCTTTCGCCTATCCTCCTCCGCTTACCCCCTCACCATTTCGTTGCACCCTCCTCTCCGCTTTCCTAGTCGCGCCTTTCATCTCGCCACTGCCCTCCACGTTCGCTTTCATCTTTCGATGTGCTCGTTCGCTCGGTTACGCCGAGGCCCGCCTCAGGAGCGAGCGCCTAAAAGCTGCGCTCTGAAACATCGTGATCGAGCCAGTGCTTTATCTACCGCGGCCCGTGTTAGTTGGAGACAGGCTGTGATAGTTGTTTTCTTAGCGTAGATAAAGCGCACGGATGGTTTTTTTTTCTTTCGAAATAAAAGATATCACCCCAAAAGCGTATTGACAACGGCAGTGCTAAAGTATAAAGGTGCGTTCTCTTTCCTCCCAGTAGCTATGTCTTTTTCCAATGAGCCTGCCACGGGATCCCTGCCATGGTATCTGCAAATGCCAATACGAGGAAGGCTACAAAGATATATCAGTCATGGAAGTTTGGCGGTAGACCAAACGCACCGGCGATCATAAGAGATTGTGAAGACCTAGCTGAGACAAACAGGAAGCTTCCAGCAACAGCGGCGGAGGACTACATCTTTGAGCTCAAGCCTGCGCACGGATGTTTATGGCCTCAAATCCTCACGCTAGCTGTTCAACGGTGTTGTTCAACGGCGCTTACGAACTCACAGATAACAAGGGCTTACTGAAATCTGACGTCTTTCACTTTTTTTTTCGTTTTTCCCTCCTTATTTTTCTTTTTTCCAGACGTGCCGATTGCCAGTTTGGCATTCACTTTCTTGAACGCATCACGTTTGCCTTTTCTCTACAGGCGGTTCGCTTACCGGTCTGTTTATTCGCTTTCAGTTTTGGCCACGAAGCTACTTTTGCAGCACCTGTACACTTTCAGGAAAAATAAAACCGTCGCTTTAATTTGACTTTGGTCCGAAGCAAGTTTCTGGCGGGAAATATAGCTGCGCGCGCACTCTTTCGATGCGGGGCGAGCAAAGCCATGATTTTGAAACAATCTATGCCTATTTGATTGCTTTTCGCGTGTCGTCCGTGGTCAGAGCGGCGCTTTGGCCGCGTTATCAACGGGCTTTTATTATCAATGTGATCAGTCGGCCTTGAGAGACGAATGATAAGTGTGATGTAGAAATGAGAGGGAGGGATCGCCGCGAAGCCGCGAAACCTGCTGTTGGGGCTCCTTCCGTACCATTATCAAGGTGATGCGCTGTCTCTTCGGGTTTGCGACAGGCAGTGCAGTTGCTCTCAATCAGCTTATTTGAGGGCGCTGCTTTACGATGCGGGTGGGAGCGCAGCCAAGTGGTATTTATCATATTTCGTAGCGTTTCTTTACCAGTCGAAAAATAGCAGTACGCAATTAGTACGTCGCTGTAAATAACGCAGTTAGACGTCATTTGTTAGTGCCTACAAATGCCTCGTTGACACTTTGATAATTAGGAGTGTACTTCTCGAGTTAGATAATTAAGTACAATTACATAATTAACTCTCAATAATGAAAAAAGTTACTGACGGCTACTCCTCTGTACTGAAAGTAATACGCGCTAAGTTTTCTTCGAGTAAAGCCATTGATATTTTTCCTTTAAATCTTGGTGCATTATAGTTGGGACACCCTGGAGGGCACAAAAGTGGTGACCGGTGTGTACGTTCAGACTTCGGTGAACGGCCGCCTGGCAAGAAAACGAGCCAGCTGTTAAGTCGACAGTTGTCAAAAATGACTTGGTCACCAAGCGTACACCCAAAGAGGCACATAATATACTCAAGATTACAATATCTGACGAAGATGTTGAGGTAGGTAAAGGATGCATAGAACGACAGGGAGGTTAAATAGCGATAGTTCTGGTTGGCTACACGAAGATGGTATAGTTTCGAACAGGGGTCAGTAGAGCCCTCGCGGTCGGTGAAGCGTGAATCGTAGTCGCCCACGAACGCCGGCGGCGCAAGCCTGTGGCTGTGTTTACACTTCCGTACTTAGGCAAACAATACGGCGCAAACAAGAGCGTTAGAACGAAAACTTCGATGCGCGCTTTGCTCTTCGGTACTGCTAAACAAATAGTGGCGAGCACAGTGATAGTTGTTCGCGGATTGTATAGGATATTCGCATTGTGATTTCAGGATGTGTGCACACGGTGTCCCACTGGAGAAGTCGGGAAACAGGCTCTTTCGAAGTACAGCCTTCGAATAGAAAACGCAGGATCCTAAAGCGCCTCCGCCTGTTGGTGAGCGATTCGATGGAAGAGCACGCCCACGGCCAGCAATCACGAAGATAGCTCGAAATCGAGCGAGCCTTGAGAGCAATGAATCGCTGGATATGGCGCGAACAAATTGCGGACGAAAAAAAAAGATAATAATAAGAAAAAGCAACTGACCTTTTGTTTAAAGAGACACCTCATTGTAAAGGAACCGTGCGACTAAAAGATGATAAAGACATGCACGCGATGGCGATACAGGTCGCTCTGCTTATGCACGTTGTATAGCGGGCTATGCCTTAGCTATAAGTGATTCTCTATTGCTCCGCTTTTCTTACTTTCTGCTTTCATGATTTGTTTACATTCATTAGTAGCTGGAGTTCATTAATTCGAGATCATTAAACATGGCTCACTGCGCGTCTCCGCCATCATCATAAAGCCTTGGCAGAAAAAGCGACACACAATTTACGTCATCTTCGTCTAACTAAAAATATAAAAAGCGGCCACGGTGAGGATTCGATCTTCTGCCCCACCGCCACGGCTGCTGCTCCGTAGCCGAGCGCGCTAACCAGTGCGCCGCCGTTGCCGCGCGCCACCGTTACAACGTGCGACAGTGATGAATATCGTCGAGGCTTTGCAGCATGTGGTTGGAGCTCTGCATGGCGGGCGATTCGCCCGATGGCGCACGATAGGAGTGGCGCCAGTGTCGGCGCTGTGCAATCTCCATCGTCCGAAGGTGAATCGCTCGCGTCTACGTCATCGGGCGAGACGGCAAATCGTGGCCGGACGCGCCAGCTTTCACTACCGACGAAGTATACGAGACCATCGCCAAACGTGCGAAGCGAGCTGCTGCAGCGAAACAACGTTCACCGCCGAGCCCCCGACAACGCGAAAGGCAGAGCGAGTGGAAAAAAAAAAAAAAAAAAAAAACACCGGAGCTGCAGGGGCTGAAGAGAGGCAACGTGCACTCCCACTTCAAATCCCCGACGAGTAGACGAGCGACACGAACACAGCGGTGCAGCGAGCGTGGCCTGCATCGGAGGCAGCGAAAGGCGGAGCCGTGGCGACAGCACCAGCGGCAACACTGCGAGGTCAGGAACGCCACGAACTTGCGCAGCGCGGCGACAAAGCAATTCGACGGAACATTTCAAGAGAATCCGTTGGGAAGTGTTTGCAACGTTGACTGCTTTTTCTTTTTCCGGAGCGCGCGACGTCCGTTGTAAGCCACAGTCTATTGCAAACGTTGCAAGCACTTCCCCAGCGATTGTCTGCAAGCGCTTCGACGAATTGCTTCGTTGCCGCGCTGCGTACTTCGCGTACCTGACGACAAACCGGCCATATTGCAATCTCTGAGATTTATATGCGGAGTGTGACGCTGTTCTAAGCCAAACTCAACCGAGAGATCGCAATATGGCCGGTTTATCGTCTTTCGCTGTCGCGAGCTCATGAGCAGCAACATGGCACTCGCAAACATAACGCAGCCGTACATTTCGCCGCAAACTCTCAATTCGGGGACGTAACTAGGCGTCACACTCGGCGAGAAGTAATGCTCTCGCATTACCACTTCTTAAGAATTGCTTAGGTACCCCCTATCTCTCTCTCCCTCTTTCCGTCCCTCTCACTCTCTCTCTCTCTCTCCTTTTTTTTTTTGATGGATGGGATAGCCAGTTCTTCCGTGGCGTATTTTTTCGTGTTCTAATCACTTAGACAACAACCACCACCACCACAACAACAGCAACAATGACGACCATAACACCGACAACAACAACAACAACGAGAATGAGTGCTTAATAAGCGCGACTGCGTGTTTTAGCCACAATGATAGCCAGAGCACTATTGGCGCGCGTGTAAGTATTCCCAGTGGTACGCGCGAGAAAATAGCGCCTTCCTGTACACGCTCGCAGTGAGGCTTTGCATAAAGGTCACCCATCGCGTACACACGTCAATAGTTTGGTGCGGCGCCATTTAGAAAGGCAGATGCAGTCCGACACAAAGTGCGATATGGGCCGACAAATCGGCTGTTTCGTTCCTTCGCTTTGCAGACCGGCCGAAAGTAGGACGACAGACTACGGTGACTGCTTTAAGTACGCGTGTGAAGTGTGTTTCATTGCCAGTACGTTCTTTCGCATCTACTCACGTAATCGCCTTTTGATCGTTGAACAATTTATTGTTCGTGGAGAAGTCATGCAACGACACAGTATTTGGCAGTATTTGTTTCAATTTTATTACTTCATCGCAGAAGACAACCCCCAAATAAATATACGAAAGGGGGTCTGAGTGCACTAGGCTGCACGGAGACGTCCTGTCAAAGGTTACAAAGAAAGAATAGTCGCTAAACTAAAACAGCATTACGCCAGCAGTATAGTAACACTATAATGCTGTAATTAAACATTACTGCGTAGGTCTGGCATTTCCTATTGCATTTGACTTGTGCTGCACTTGGTTGCGTTGCTTCTTTATGCGTGCTCTCTCCCCCTCACCTCTCTTTCTATTCCCTTACCTTTTCCTCCCGTGCAGAGTCGTGCAGTTACGATAGCGTAACCTGCCTGTCCTTCTGCACATCTTTTTTATCTCTCTCTAAGGGTGTTAAATTTGTTTGTTTTATTAATTCTTCCGGCATCTCTCTGTCGCACGTGCTTGTAAATAAATAAATAAATAAATATGAAACGTTCTTCGCCACCATATAGCCTTTGATTCGCATGGCCGTGCTTTCGAGGAAGTACAGAGTATATACGGACATGAAGGCACATAGCCATTATTGTCGTGCTATTACTTGCTAACCGGATAACTAACGCCGATACGACAAGGTTGACACTCGTCGACTAGGTTTCGAAGTGCGGGCTTGCATGCACCATCCTGTCACAGAACTTGTTCGCCTACCTTCGCTATTCCCCCTCCCCCCATTTTTTTTTTTTTGTTCATGCTCTATATTTTGTCCGCGCTTATTTTTTTTCCGAGCTTCTTACTCTCGCAACAACGGGAGAAAAGAGCAGTGCCTCCAGCCTATATGCCGTTTACATTACCACGCTTTACTTAATAGCCGGTCTTCGTTTTGACTGGATGATTACTGCTATCGAGTTCTCGCCCGGCGCCAAGACGGGCGTACAGTGTTTAAATTTTTTTTTGACGCCGTCGCCGATACTACAGCAAAGTAGGCGTGTCCGATCAGATTACGAGCGCGTCGCGAATAGTGTTGTATCCATTCTCGACAGTACGCTAGCACTAGCGATTACTCTGGAATGTATAAAGTAATTGGAACACTGGAGCTCTGTCTTAACTTCACCCCAGTGCCCTCTAGCAGCCTCGGGAGGAGGGGGGGGGAGGAAGCTACAGAGATTGGATCACGCATGCGCGCAGGCCGGCGCTCATAGCCACTTCCCACCTGCCGCAATGTTTCTGCATTCGTGGATCGGTTCGTCGTTCGCCGTTTGTGTGACTGAACACTCGCAGTGGCATGACAGCGCTGATAGCGTGTTTCTGTCGTACATGCTGTCCTATGACATAATAGTTCTGCGGAGACCCGCAAGGTGGAGAGAAGTAATTAATGAGGGAAAAATCAGACATTTCCGTCATTAATGTTGTCCTATAGTAACTGCGCGAAACTGTGCGCATAGAGAAAGAAATATAACAAGAGGGAACACTCAGCGAAAAGTGGCAACAGGAAATACGTCACGCTGTAGTAATAACGCCGACTGTTTGCTGCCGCGAGCACCGAAAAAAAGAAAGAAAGAATGCGAAATGAGATTAACAGAAAATGTATTATTATTTTTTAATTCTTTCCCGGCAAAAGTAAAGATATCTGCGTATAAATTGAATTAAACTTTGCGGCTTACTTCCGTTGCCTAGCGACAGGCTAATCGGCGAATGATGAGCTAGATGCATGCGTCATTCGTCAGACGCGCGGCCGAAGCGAGAGAGACCGGCCGCGCATCTGAGCGTTGGCCTGTTCGGTCACCCGCCTGCCTCTTTTTCTATCTTTAGATTTAGCTTGGTTTGGTGGGCTCCCGACGAATTCTTGCGTTCCTTCTGAACTTCGACATGGCACCACTGCACTATTGGACTACGGCAAGGTGAAAAATGTGTTCGACAGTCTGCGACGCATTTCAAGCAATTATGTTTACGGCACGGCACCTAGGCTAGACTTGTGACGCAATTAACGAAACACAGCGTGGCCGTCGTGGCGCAGTTAATTTGAATAATTGAATCGCACTGGGAGATGTTTGCGACGCCTTCTATGAGCCCCAATGTTATTTTAACTTGTTTCGGTAGCTTTTGGGCACGCTAGTCGCACATGGTGCTGTGACGCAATTTCGTGTGCACTGAATATTAGTGGGACAGGTTTTGGCGCTTTCTCTAACCCCCTACATTACTGTAACTAATTTCGTTACCTTTTGGGGTACTTTACAAGCACAGTGGGCGCGCCTGGCGCTGTGAAGGGGCTAGCGGAAAGCAGCTCGGCCATGATGCGTAGTTAAGTTTCGCGCTTTAATGCACCGACAAGTTCATAGCGCTTTCTCAAACGCCCAGCATTGTTGAAAATTATTTTAGGCACTATTTTTTTTTTACTTATGAGGCACGCTCACCGCGTCTGTCGTGACGCAGCGAAGAGCAGCTTGGCCGTGGTGACAGTTTGGCGCGTACTGAATCTTGCTGCGACAAGCTTGTGACAATTTTTATGGCCCCGTAACAATTTAAGTCTTCTTTCGGTACTCACGCTTGTCAAAAACGCGACGAGCAATTGCCAAGAGTGATAACACGGGAGCGTGTTGCTTGCGTCGGCAGAATGTGCAAAAGATAACGCCAAGGAGCTCAAACGCCTAGAACTTGTAACTCGAAAATTCTGTCTTCTGAACGACTGGAGACTGGCTTTGCACCCACGCATTTTTCTTGAGTGGGAGTAGAAGGAATTCTGCGAGCGTCCAGCATGGTCTGTTGTTGTGGCCACATCTGTGTATTCGTCGCGTACTATCGCGTCGGTTGTAGCCAAGTTCTGGAAACGTGCAGTAGCCCGTGTATTCGCGCTATTAAAGTGCAGAAAATAAGGACCAGGAAGAGGGGAATGCATGGGAATAGAATGTTTTCGTGGTATGTACGGTATTGTTTGGGATGAGTCGGGCATTTTCTACGTCGTGTACGTAAAAGCCAACTGGTTTTGTTTGCAATGCCATCCATTCACCACTTTCGCACGCTTCGCCTCTACACGCATTATCCTTGCGTGTTAATACCAAAATGACACGTGCTTGTAATATAATTGTTTCAGCTGACGTCGTCCGGTGGAGCTTCGTGCGGGAACTACTACTGCTTACCTTGGTGCCACAACGCTGGATGAACGCACACAAAGCCCGCAACGAGCATTTATATAGAATAAAATAAACATCTCCTCATTTCACAAGACGTCTCGCGTCCTTATGAATTGCACGTGGCACATATTCGATGGAGGCTTTTAAAGGTCGTTCGCAATCAATTGCACGTAATAAGCGATTTCGCAATAAGAAAGAAAATACGCGCAGCCGGCGTGACGCGTACCAGCTAGCATTCAGAACGCGCGGACAAAACCGAAACCGGAAGTGTGGTTCAGGTATTACCGCCGGCGGCTTAGTGCGCTGCAGTCAATTGGGCTGCTGGGCTCTTGGGAGTGTCCGCTCTTGTATTTCTTTCTCTATGCCCTGTGGTTTCTGTAGTTGGCGTCGCGCTAGACCCGCCCTCGTGACACATAAGGCAAGTGAAATGGTAAGTGCAGCTACGATATCAGCGACATCACACCGGTGAGCGTTCAGCTTCAGAAGCTGCGAACGACGCTCCACTCCGCGTTAAAAGAAAGAGCTAAAGCCGGGAACGGACTATAAGCGCCGGCCAGGGTGCATGTGCGATCCGACTCTTAGACGGCTAAATAATTTACACCCTGAAAGTGTGAAAAAGGGTGTACGTTATTGAACAGTGATATAAAGGGCACTGGAATGCAGCTCGGCCAGAGCGGCCGTGTTGCAGTTTACATTTGTCCGCACCTGTACGCTGCTGCACGTATAAATAACGGACGCGCACTTGACCTGGGAGTTCAGGTTGGACGATCAACGACTGTGCTCAACTCAGCGTTGCACGCATTACCGGGAACAAGCTCGTCAATAAAGAGTTAGATTCTTAGCTCCCACTCATTGCATATTTTTTTTTTTTTTTGCCGTTCTTCACCGTCACTGCACACAATGTGACGATATACCGGCTCTGTTAATTCGTCCGGTGAAGCGCGCTATACTTGGTCAAGCTAGGAGTCTGAGATGGCTCGATTAACTTGTGATATACGTGAAGTGATCGCTTCAGTTTAACGTCTTGCAGCATCTTTAGTATCTGTATTTTCAGCATCTTCTTGCAATTTTCCTCTGGAAGAGACACAAATATTCAGCTATTGCGTATACTGGCCCATAATAAGCAGCTGGTACTCAGATTAGCGCAACACATTTCCAGTGCAAAATTCTGCGGTATATTCACGTTGTATCCTAAAGCACCTGGACAGATCTTCTGATCGAAGGCTGAACATACCTGTGAAATTTTGGCGCTTGCTTTGCTTTCACTAAAACTTATTTTTCCCCTCTTGACAATTGCTGCCTCTTCGCTTGTTTTTTGTATTCAACTATGCTCCACAAGAATGTCCTCAATTATGCACTCTTACTTTACTTATTCGAAATCAAATTAGAAACTTCACGTGTGACCACATCGACGGGTGCAGAGCTCGCGGCACTCCGTGCTGCACTTGATTTCATTAAGCAGGAACCACTGCAACAATGGACTGTCTTTAGTGACTCGAAGGCCGCCCTTCAGTGCATACAAGGCCCAATGCGCCACAGACCCAATGAACAACTGGCCTCAGAAATTCGACACATATGCACCATGACACATATCACAGCCATGACAAGGGACACAACATAATCTTTCAATGGCTTCCAGGACATTGTAGTAACATCAGTGGGAACGACCACGCCGACGAAGCCGCCCGATCTGCGCATGAAAGTGGTCAACGAGTCTTCATTCCGCTTCCGCAAACAGACGCTGCGGCTGAGCTGCGATTGATGTCCCGTGATTGTACTTTGCCCATGTGGGACTCGACCGTTTACACTATGTGTCCTTTGCGTTCGTTGTCTCCGGACATACGGATGCACCTCCCGCCTGGGTTACCACGACGTGAACAGACCATGCTGTACGGTCTGTGGCTAGGCGTTGCCTTTACGAACTCATGTGCTTTCCTTATTGGAATGGCCAACCGCCCCACGTGCGACACATGCAACAGCGAAGGGACGCTTACACACATTATCTGTGTCTGCCCGCGATATATTGCCCAGAGACAAATGATGTGCAGAGTACTGGACCAGTTGGACAATCGTCCACTATCAGAACTTACAGCTTTAGGTCAGTGCTCTGAAAGAACATCCGCGTTGAATGCCTTAGTCGCCTTATTAAAGTTCCTGAGGTCTACGGAGCTTTAGGATATACTTTAAAAATGCCGCCCACTACCGCTCTATAGTGTACGCGCTTTGTTCGTGCTCGTCTCGCTTTCTCTCTACCTCCCCCTTTCTTTCTCTTTCTCTTTTTATCCCCCTTAACCCTTCCCCCCGTGCAGGGTAGCCAACCGGAACTACCTCTGGTTAACCTCCCTGCCTTCCTCTGTAATCTCTCTCTCTCTCTCTCTTTATTTATTCGAAATTTGAAATAAATTTTTCATCTAATTTATCAAACAGCTAACCAAACCAGTTGCCAAGGGATTAGTCAGGCAAGCAAACGACCAATGTGTAACAACTCGGTCTGTGTAGCCTTTCGACACCGGTACATAATCTATGGAAATCTCAGCTTACTGTATTCTTTTCTATGGGCATTTCAACTATTATAACAGTGTTCATGTTATGTATTCTATATTTATATGTAAACGCTTTTGTTGTATTTGTGCCCGAATCCGCACAGGGCGACGGTGGCTCTGCTGACCACTGTACGCAACAGATTTCGTCAGCGCCAATTGTCGGTCGCGTTAGCCCACTCTTCCGGTTTCAGCAGGTGCTTTCATGCGTCTATGTACCTCGTTTTCCTCAATTCCATTGTGCTCGCGGTGGTTGTGTCTTTTGCAAACGCTCACGTACGCGTAAACCCGATAGGTTGGGCAACGCAAAGCGCATCTCACAACGACCTGGCCCCGTCGTGCGCTCCGAAGCGTTCAGCGCGAAGATATAAGCGCGCCGTTACCATGCGACGAGTGAACGTGGAGTGCAATTCATGCGTGGCTCAGAGCTTTGATGACAGCATTTCGTGCAGGGAAGTTGCGCCATGACGGATGCGAGGCCGTCACGCGCCTGCATGCACGCACACAAAAACACACACGCCTAAACACACGCACACAGACAAAGATACAAAACATTTCTGCCTCGGTATTGGGCAACCGTTCGCCAGTCATTTAGCGTCTGTGGCTGAAACGTCACACGAACGACGGGATGCCACCCTGCGATTCTTACGGAGCGATTGAAGGTAGCTGCGGGGGTACGTACTTCGAAATTCTCGAGCTTTCCTTCATTCAGGGCGCGTTTCAAGCGGAGAGCGATTTGTGAAATGAAAAGCCGCCCTCAAGGAGCATTTCGAGTGGAGGGTCAAGTCGAGGTGCGTTTGTGAACACGGGGGTTAGCCTATAAGGGGACAGCATCCACAGATTGTTACACGAGACAGCACAAAGAAGAAAAAAAAAACAAAGATGAAGCGCCTCCCGTAGGTAGGCAAAGCGTCCGAATAGTCCTGCCTCGGTGCATGCAGCCGCCGACTGCGTAGACCGAGGATCCGCGTAAGGCTTCGCAGATGCTTCCTCGCTGCCAGTCTGACACAAAAGTCGGCCCGTCATAGGCCCACCCTGCAGTCACATTGCGGAAGGTGCCGGACGCCGGACGTCACCGCACTTGTAAGGTTTCCAGAGAACTGGAGATGTTCCCCTCAGCAACAGCGGCTGTAAATGTTTCGCCTTAGTGGAGCATTCTTGCTAAAGCGCGGCCTTTCCTTGAAGCCCATTCTCGTTGTGTTAAAGTTGAATTGACATTCTGCTCGTGCTTTGCTGCGCTGCTGTAGTATTCTTGCAAGATAAATAAATAGCCTAATAGGCTATCGTCAACATTTTCACGCAATTCCGGTGCCTTTATCGGCTGAACGTAACGACCCTTGCGCTCACGTCCGCATCTTCCTCAATCTCGTCGAAGCATTCTTCAACCAATAAACTGAGCTAGTTTACTTTGAAGCAATCTTTTGGAGATGAAAAGCTTGCGCGGAAATGCGTTGCGCCGTATGGCAGAAAAGAACACGGATATCATATAAGCAGGCAGGGTCCGCGATATTTCCTGCGTCACTCGAACACCGTCCTTTTCTTTTTTTAATTCAGCTTTTCCTTTGCTTTTTCAGTGTTTCTCCTTTAACCTATTTCGCGACTGGAACTTTCCTCTGAGTGTCACGTGACTTTAAATGGGCTGTGACCAGCTGTGATGCACATAACTTAGAAGTTTGCGCGCAACCCTTGCCATAGACCAAGATAACGCAATTAATCTGTTCGTATTCTTTTCTTTCTCTCTCTCTCTCTCTCTCTCTCTCTCTCTCTCTCTCTCTCTCTCTCTCTCTCTCTCACACACACACACACACACACACGCACCCGCACACACACACGCACGCGCGCGCGCGCTTCTTGTTTGCGAAGCGCTCCCGCCGCATTGGAACAGTGGCTACAGCATTCTGATGCTGAGCGCGCCAAGTCGCAGCTTCCTTTCCCGTCCATGGTCGCAACATCTTGATGTCAGTGGTCACACGTTAAAGAACCCACAGGCAGTCAAAATTAATCCTCGACCTCAGTTCTATACGACGCTGTAATAGCGCGTGTTTCGTTATAGGAAATTGAACCCATTTTAACAAATAGTAACGTTATTGGCTCCCAAGCGGATTCTGCGCCGGTTAAAAAAAAAAACTAAAATGAAATCTGGGGCTTTATGTGTCAAAACCCCAATCTCATTATGAGACACGCCGTTGAGGGGGGGACTCCGGATTAATTTTGACCACCTAGTCTTCCTTAACGTGCACCTAAAAGCGAGCGAGATCCATGTTACTCCATGGGACGGCGTATTTTTCGTACTACACAGCCAACCTCGTTGACCACCAGACTCTAGCTTGTCAGCTCCAGGCGCGTATATATGAAGCGGGGTTTAAAGCGTCTGGCCACCTTAGTAATATCGACAAGGTTCTCTGTTTGACTGATTATCCGACGCTTATTTTTTTTAAGATAAGGGAGGGATGGCATGACACCTTTTTTATCTATTTCCCTTACCTTTAGTTCACCCATCGTCTTCCCGCACTCCCAGGGTAGCAAACCAGCGTCCGTGCTCACAAAACCTCTCCATCGTAACTTCCTCACTGGACAGTATTCGAACGCACGCGAATCATGATAGTGATAGGGTGATAACGAGACAGCGTCGAGATGATAATCAATCACGGGCCGCATTTATGTAAGAAAAGTTCTGCGAACACTAGCCCGGACGCCTTTTACACTTCACATCTCTGACGGTCTCTTCCCCAAGTTTTACTTTCTCTCTCCGTCCATCTCTCTCTGTCTCGTCGACGAGTAATTCTCTTTCTCAGTCAAGTGAGATCGCAGAAACTTCAAAAGAACCGCGCTGTGGCATAATTAAAGCGCTTGCTCGACATGAAACGTCGACATGAACAGACATTGACATGAACGCACGTACACGGCGCGTTCTTTAAATCCGCGACCTCGCTCGTTTCGTGCTCGTACCACGGCGAGTGGCATAAACAGTCGTGTCACTCATGGGCGTCTTGCTAAGGGCGTGACGACCATGGGCAGTGCAGCTATGGTGTCGCGGGTGAAATTGGGCGGAACGCATTACGCTGCAGAAATAGCAGCGTGAGCTTTCTTTTTTGTATGTGTCTGGCACCAGCTATGAACTATCCTCGGATTTTAACCTTGCTTTAGATACTGTGTGACTCGATCAGTGAAAACGTTAATTTGTCTGATTTTTTATAATATAAATTAAGTGCCTTGCTTAACGTCGCGGAGCTGTACAGCGGGTTATGAGGGCAGCAGCCGTAGAGTGAAGAGCTCGGGATTAAATTTCTTTTTTACTTCTTTCACGTGCACCCAATGCACAGTACACGAGAACTATAAATATATTCAGGGTGTTTCAGCGAACACTTTCAAAAATCTTTAAGAGTTGCCTGTGGCAGATAATACAATTCTAGTTCATGAGCTGCTCTACTCGAAGCGGCGGACAAGGCTTGCACAAAAAATTGAGATGCGAAATCAACTAATTAATAAAAACTCATTAATTAAGTTTTTAACTAATTACATTATGGCCCATATTGCAATTCTGAAATTATAGCAGTGGACTTCGCAAGGCGGTTCCACTTGGAACGAATTCTCAGGACGACACCAGTTTCGATATATAAATTCCCGAACTTTGCGGAGAAAGGCATTGGCGTTCCAGTTAATTAGTTCACAAAACGTCGTTTGATGCACAGAAGCACACAAGTTTATATGAAGACGACAGAGCACCTATGAACAGCAATGACCCAACGTCACGTCATCATCGCGGCGTTGATGACGCGAAGACGACACAACAGCTTGCACGTAGGATAGCCATGGAATTCGAATCTCGCCGGGGTAATTACCGCGATAGCGTTACGGGCACCGTGTCGCAGAAAATCCGGCGTCGGCGTACGGCTCCGACCGTCGTTTCAGGAATAATCATCCCGAATCACGCATACCCAACCACGCAGGCCCTCCGTGTAGCGCAAAGAAGTTAATGAAAAAACTGAATTTCTCGAAGCAGAAGGCATCGGAAAAATCGTGAAGTACGACTTACACACAACCTACGGACATCATAGCGTCGGACTGTAATTCGAATATGCGAGAAAACATCATTCTGTTACGCGGTAACTGAAACGAAAACCCCTTTTAACGCGATAGCGTTTTCCCGCTGCCCTTTGAGGTCTGTCTTAGTAGGAGCGGTGCGGCCCCCTCGATTCCTTTCACACAATCAAAGAAAAATAACCACAAAGCTCGCCTTCGTGCATAGCGTTCGCCGCTAGCGTTTGTGTGTGTGAAGTGATTTTAGAAAAGGAAACGGAAGAGATGAGTGCAGCGCCGTAACTGTCTCTCACAGGAGGACACCTCAACAGCACTGCACGGGGAAGGGGGGAATGGGAAGAAAAAGATGGAGAGAAAGACAGGACGAACGTGGCAAGGGGAAAAAAAAGTGAGTGCGGGGCTCAGAGCCCGGTAAACATTACGGTTACATAAGCTGCAGTTGCCGGGAAGAGTGAGAAGCACTCAGGGATCCTTCAATGCTATCGCGTTCCACAGGCGAAGCTTAAGGGTCCTCCAATTTTATTTTATTTTTCTGGTGATTGTTTCGACCGAGGAAATGTTATCGGGATACGTATTATAAGATAGAAATAAAGAAAGAGAGAGAGAGAGAGAAAGAGAGAAGGCTTGTTATTTGAAAACAGATATCCTTGCCGGGGCGTGTTTAGCCGCCTACATGACACTCTGCGTGGGCAAGGAGATGCCGGAGATGAAAGCCCGAACCGAAAGACATCAGGGAAAGAAAGGAAAATGTTAGAAAGAAACAAGGATAAATAAAAAAAAACTGACGAAAAAGATGAACGTGGTATTCCCACCTGAGGCAAAGAATGAATGAAGACTTGTAAGCAGTTCACATGTTTGACAATACTTGTGACAACACACCAGAAATGCGCGATGACGCGTACAGCTTCTATCCCTGTGATAGCGGGCCCCTCAGTCCTTAGAAAAATGACACCGAAGTGTGCGCCGCCTTGTCTCCGCGTACACATCGCGTTCCACTACAGACAAACGAATAAGGAAATGTTGATTATATGTGAGCCCCTCTCCCATTTCGTCCGTGAGCTCTGGGGTGCAGTTTTGTAAAAAGAAATGATATACAGTGTTTATTTTGCTTACGTGAAAGCAAAGTTGATCGAGTGACTTGTTCATTTTTTAAAGTATAGCATCAGCAAAGAAACACGTCCTCCTGACAACTGGCGCCACAGCGGAAGACAGATAATCTGTCTCTTAGTGTCGCGTTAAATTCGCCGCCGCTGTAATCTGTTTTGATTTTCAAAAGACCGCTCCGCACGCAAGGGAAAAAAGAAATTAAACCTGGGGAAGTTACCGCGTCTCCTTTCTGAGGTCACATATCTTCGGGTACTGTTTCCCTTACAAACGCTTTTTTTTGTGTGTGTGTGGTGAGGAAAGCCTGAAACGATGCGGTAGAAGAAAGAAAGAAAGAAAGAAAGAAAGAAAGAAAAAAAGAAAGAAAGAAAGAAGCAAGCAAACAAACAAACAAGCAAATATGGAGCGACAAACATGCTCTTCCCTTCGTTGCCTCGGCCCTGACTGCACTGCCCACTTACCCGCTCTGCAGGCGCGACAGTGCGCTGCAAAGCGCATTGCGTGCTCCGCCTACAGGCACGGGTGGGTTCGCGGTCGACCATAAATCACGTCGCCGCGGAACGTCGTCGTTAATCAGCGAGTCGTCGAGAAATAAACTAGACCGCGTCGGGCCCGTTAGCGCGTCGTCCATCGACTTCTCGCCCGACAAGGCAGGTTTTGCCCCAAACGCGTACAGGCTGCGAGAAAGAACCGGAAATGTGCTAGGACGCGTCTCGCGAAAGAATGGGAGCACCCGGTAAACGTTTGTCTCCGTGGCAAAACCCTGCGGCTGCGCACCCAAAACGGGGACGTATAGGGCGTTTGTATGCCGCCGGACGCGGTCTCGGTGGAATTGGTTCCAGCTCTGGTTAGGAGCTTTCGGCGCGCTCGCCAGATGGTCGGGCTCGTGTCGCGACGAAAAAACGCAGACGGACGAAGGAAGTCACGCGGGCGCGCGCGTTGCCGACTTTCGGCGTTGTACGGGGCCGCGTGCGCCCCTTCGTCTTGCACGATGAATGGCTAAGGTCCGTGGATGAGTGTAACGCACATGGCGTGCGAGAGAGAGGGAGAGAGAGAGAGAGGTGATGATTGTTGTAGAAGCCACACACACACACACACACACACACACACACACACACACACACACACACACACACACACACACACACACACACACACACACACACACACACACACAGAGAGAGAGAGAGAGAGAGAGAGAGAGAGAGAGAGAGATCCAGAGGGCGCGGAGTCAAATCCCGGCCACGGCGGCCGCATTATAACGGAGGCGAAGTTTAAAAAGAAACGCCCGTGTACTGTGTATTGGGTGCACGTGTAAGAACCCCAGGTAGGCGAAATTAATCCGCACATCACCACTAGGGCGTGCCTCGTAATCTTATCGTAGTTTAGGCGCGTAAAACGCCAGTAATTTAGTTTGAACTTAAGGACAAAGTTCACGGTAGGCCGCGTTGATGTGGGAAAGCAAACCAAGCAAGCGCCTTCGTTTTGTTACTCTTCCACTGCCTCCCCCGCGCCCTCCGCGCACGCCAAAGCGGAGCGCGGCGTAGGCATCTAACGTCCTCCTTGAACAGTAAGACGCGAAACCGCCAGCCACAGCTGCGGTTGCCAAGGGCAAAGACGGGCAAATCCCGGCGCCATTCTCTTCACTTTTAACTAACGATAACGCGTCTGTCATGCTGCTGCTGCCAGCTGATTGGTAGAATGAAGTATGTCGTGACTGCAGCAGCACCACGAGAAGAAAACGCGCCCTTGCGAGAAGATTTCGCGCTCATTTACGCCATTTCGCTGACCTTTAAACGTTTGTTTTATGCGTGCGCTTGGATTGAGCGTCCGGTGTGTCGTTGCCGGAGCGCCAGCATTTTCAATTTGCCCCACAAACAGTGAGCTTGCGCCCGTCTCTCCGCTCCCTACATTTTAAGGGGAAGAAGTCTTCGCAGAACATATTACAGGTGCATGAACGCGAGTTGCGAAAGCGTATCTTCCCAGGAGGCGCAGCTCCTCGCTTCATACGGCGTTCGTTTCGCTCGTCTCATAAGAAAACAACTGTCGCAACGTGCTTGCCTAAAACTAAAGAAAAAAAAATTAAGAAAACTAGGAGGACGAGGAGGAGGGCGATGAGAAGTAACGTTGAGCGGGCTGAGGGAAGGTACGTAGTACACGAATGAGCATGCTCCCCGATCTTCTTCAAAGGCAGACGCTAGGAAGAGCCGCCTCTAACAAGCACTGGAAAGCAATTTTACCGGGACGTCGCGCGAAGTCGGGCGAAGAGGAGAGCACCGCGCTGCATGTTCGTGTAGCTGGACGGAAAGAAAGTGAAAACAAAACGTATGCTGCCCGCCGACCTGTTATACGCACGGGTTGCCCTGTGACCCGACCAGCCGCGAAGAGATGCGAGATTGAAGTTGGCCCTGCGCATCTGTCGCCGTCGAAAGCGCAAGCTGACCATGCGTGGAAAACGCAAGTAGGTTTTTGGGCTTGAGCGAGGACCAGCCCTCGTAGAAATTGGATTTGGTTTCCACAAAACAGTGAGAAAAAATAGAACGAAAGAACAAGAAACAAGGGAAACTGAACAGGTCGGTGACACGAATGCTCCTCTGGGTGTGTCTGACTCGGGCGCCTCTGTTCAGCAGTATACGTCGTTTGCTCTAGGGATGTCAAATGTTTTATGCGTTGGATACCCAAATTCCTGTGAGTATAGAACGAAAAGGACGGTGAAAAAATATCAAAGCCCCTTTCTTAAAGAAAGATGGTTGAGCGCGAAGCTTTCCCCCGAAACTGAATAAAAGTCGAAGACCAAAGCCAACGACCATGCAGCGCACCCAAGAAATGCTGAGCGACCGCTGACCGACCGTTGAAGTTGAATGAAGACACATTTCGTTAAGCCCTTACTTTAGATAACGTAGCCGTTGCTGTACATATATATATATATATATATATATATATATATATATATATATATATATATATATATATATATATATATATATATATATATATATAGGTCGAGAGCAAACACGAATGTAGACTGTAGATGTGTAAGTTGGCTTTCCTGCAGTATGTTTTCGTTGCTCACGGACGAATCAGTGAGACATGGCTAGCTTCCCTCTAGTAAAGGCAAGTACGATGAAAAACGGGTCCCCAGCCCTCAGTGATCAAAATGACGGCGCCGACATTCATTACGGACTCAGTCATCATCATCATTATCATCATCATCATAATCATCATATCATCATCAGCCTGGTTACGCCCACTGCAGGGCAAAGGCCTCTCCCATACTTCTCCAACAACCCCGGTCATGTACTAATTGTGGCCATGCCATGCCTGCAAACTTCATCTCATCCGCCCACCTAACTTTCTGCCGCCCCCTGCTACGCTTCCCTTCCCTTGGGATCCAGTCCGTAACCCTTAATGACCATCGGTTATCTTCCCTCCTCATTACATGTCCTGCCCATGCCCATTTCTTTTTCTTGATTTCAACTAAGATGTCATTAACTCGCGTTTGTTCCCTCACCCAATCTGCTCTTTTCTTATCCCTTAACGTTACACCTATCATTCTTCTTTCCATAGCTCGTTGCGTCGTCCTCAATTTGAGTAGAACCCTTTTCGTAAGCCTCCAGGTTTCTGCCCCGTAGGTGAGTACCGGTAAGACACAGCTATTATATACTTTTCTCTTGAGGGATAATGGCAACCTGCTGTTCATGATCTGAGAATGCCTGCCAAACGCACCCCAGCCCATTCTTATTCTTCTGATTATTTCCGTCTCATGATCCGGATCCGCCGTCACTACCTGCACTAAGTAGATGTATTCCCTTAAGACTTCCAGTGCCTCGCTGCCTATTGTAAATTGCTGTTCTCTTCCGAGACTGTTAAGCATTACTTTAGCTTTCTGCAGATTAATGTTTAGACCCACCCTTGTGCTTTGCCTCTCCAGGTCAATGAGCATGCATTGCAATTGGTCCCCTGAGTGGCCACTAAGCAAGTACACACTAAGCAAGGCAATATCATCAGCGAATCGCAAGTTACTAAGGTATTCTCCATTAACTTTTATCCCCAATTCTTCCCAATCTAGGTCTCTGAATACCTCCTGTAAACACGCTGTGAATAGCATTGGAGATATCGTATCTCCCTGCCTGACGCCTTTCTTTATTGGGATTTTGTTGCTTGCTTTATGGAGGACTACGGTGGCTGTGGAGCCGCTATAGATATCTTTCAGTATTTTTACATACGGCTCGTCTACACCTTGATTCCGTAATGCCTCTATGACTGCTGAGGTTTCGACAGAATCAAACGCTTTCTCGTAATCAATGAAAGCTATATATAAGGGTTGGTTATATTCCGCACATTCCGCTCAAAGTGTTTCACATAATTCGCTGATTCACGTGAAATA
>NC_134570.1:98404621-98502121 GCF_050947875.1 Dermacentor variabilis | reverse complement strand
GTAAATTGCAAAAATAAAAAAAAAGCGTTTGTATGAATGGTACTGCAAATAAAAAAAAATCGCACCTGGGACACTGAGGGAGAACAACACCTTCGGAGGAATTCGGTCGCTCGGCTCCTTGAGGATCACGAATGCCGGGAATGGTATTGTCAGGGGTGGGTTATCTATTGGTGTCTTTGAAGAAAACTATAATATCGCGCCAGAAACATAGTTGGGCAGTTATTCCGGGGTGGGGCATTCCTCTGGATTTTACTGTATGTTCAAAATCAGGATGGGCTGGAATTTTATCTTATATAGAACTAATTCTGCCGTAAGAGCATATTGCGAATACTGAACCAGGTGTCGGAAAGCGGCTGTCGAGGTACATACGCGATCCAGAAATGCGAGAACAATTTACCACGCGTACGAGGATAGCCTGAAGGGAAGAATGAAAAAGGAAAAAAAAAGTGCCGGAAGAACTTGACGTGTAGGAAAAGAAATCATAGCTAAAAACTTAAATGTCCGCGCTTTCTTGCCGCAGGAATACGGCGCCGGCTCTGAACCTGTCCAGCAACAAAAAAAAAAAAAAAAGGAGGTGCCCATACGAATCGCCTACAAAAACTCCAGGGCAAAATGAAAACAAACAAACAAGGACGACGAAAAAACCCGGCGGAATATGGCGCAAAGCGGGAGTATCTTTCTGTAGGACATCAAAGCCGACCCAATTTCAAGCCGTCAAAGCCGGGGAACACGGAGATGAGAAAAGAGAGAGAGAGAGAGCGCGCAAGCATAAACGCCAAACCAGGCAACAGCTTTTCGCTGAGCCCATTCCAGAATGCCGCAAAACGCGTGGCCCATCACGATGTCGATGCACGAGAGGATTTATGTACGTCGACGGCATACAGGAGCGCTTGGCTGCGCCGTGGAAAAGTGTCACTGATAAATACAGAGATAAAAAAAAAGTGAGAGAGACCGGGGAAGAAAGAAGGGGAAAATGGGTTTCAATGGGCGGCGAGAGAGAAAAAAGATGCTTCGTCGCTCGGATCGCCTTTGGAGTGCCCATCGTCAGAGCCGGAGGCGAGATAGGCGGCGGGCGCGAAGAAGTTTCGAGAGCGGAAGCTACATGGTCCCGTAAGTGTCAATAGCGCCGGTATCTTGAGGCAGCTGAGAAGCATCCGCGTGTGCACGGAGGTGGGCGCCCGAGGTATGCCAACAGTCCCACTTGTAAGCATTCGGATTGGGATGGCGGCGTAGTGAACGTGGGATGAAGCGAAACAATTTTTTTTTCACTCGGATTCCAGATCCGATGGTGGCCCAGCTTTTAGGCAGCCTTCTTTCTGGAGTTTTCGCATAGCGCTGTTATAGAAGGGACCTTTATTTTCGTTTACTTGCGCTGGCTAAGTTAGAAAGAGAAATACTGCTTTAGGAACCTCGCTTTTCTTACGCTCGCTATGTTTTTAAAAGGTTCCTTTAGGAAATCGATATCCCGAGGGAAACTGCAGAGACTCATCTCGCTGTTATGACGTTGTGCTTGTGTGCCGGTATTGGATCAGTGCTGCCTGCATTTAGGAGGAGTACTTCTTGCTGGGCTCATTGGTGAAACATACTTATTGGAAGAAAACACGCGTGCGCATTGAGGTATACAGAATAGACGCGTCTGACGCGCCGACTCTCCTGGGATGTGTGTCACTTTGAGCATCTCTCGTAATAGCTGTGCCTAACGTTTCGTTCCGATGTTATGAACAAATTACGCTGTCCTGCATGTATTTCGTTGAACGACCCTTTTCGGATAATTGATTTCATACTTCAGCTGCCTTAATGGCCTCATCAAGCCCCTTTTAATTTACGAGTTTCTTAATTCAGGCTAACGTCCGGTTATCTTTTCTACCCTTTCATTTCTGGCAAATGTACGACACTGAACGAAAAAAAGACGGAAGCTTCACTCATTTCCACCGTGACTTCTGACTCACAAGCTTAGAGGCAAGTTTCAAGCAAGTCAGTTTCTTTCGAGAATTTGTACTGATAGTATTCAAATGCACTTAATAAACCCCCCCCCCACACACACACACACACGCACGCACGCACGCACGCACGCACGCACACGCACACACACGACAACTCTGCTCGCAAATGACCAACATGGCCCTCATTTCATGCGAAGTTAAACTGGTTGTTCCATTTTCGTTCTGCTATAGTAGAGCATGAAAACATGCGCACATACCATGCGTTATATTTTGAACGGTGCAATTAAGTAATTTACTGCAAGAAACATGGTTAACCCACATGCCTTAAGCTTCGCGCGCATGTGAAAATAACTATAACGTGGTCCCTTTAATTACAACTAATGCGGAGATTCCGCCACACTTAGTTTTTGCAGAACAGCGGGGAAACATTCTGCATGGTTTTTAAATACATGTACAACACTCTGGAGTGATTTTACTACCGATGTCTCAATCACCATAACAACTTACTGCTAAGGCCTCAATGATCCCAAACATTGTACACTTTGTAACAGCACACGATCTACACGGCGACCGTTCCTTGAGTATTTACATTTGGTACCTTCTCTTTCTTTTCTTTGAATGAATGAGGAAACGGATGGATAAGGGGTGATAACTAATTTACTATAAACATCGTCACTGATCTGCACACTTTAAAGGGCACCTCAGCAGGCCACAAAACAAGTTTTGGTTATACGCTGGAAAGAGAGAGAGAGAGAGAGAGAGAGAGAGAGAGAGAGAGAGAGAGAGAGAGAGAGAGAGAGAGAGAGAGAGCGAGAGAGAGAGAAAATAATGCAGAGAGAGGCAGGGAGGTTCACCAGAGGTAGTTCCGGTTGGCTACCCTGCACGGGGGGAAGGGTTAAGGGGGGTAAAAAGAGAAAGAGAGTGAAAGGGGGAGATAGAGAGAAAGCGAGACGAGCACTAACAAAGCGCGTACACTATAGAGCGGTAGTGGGCGGCATTTTTAAAGTATATCGTTAAGCCCCGTAGATCTCAGGAACCTTAATAACGCGACTAAGGCATTCAACACGGATGTTCTTTCAGAGCACTGACCTAAAGCTGTCAGTTCTGATAGTGGACGATTGTCCAACTGGTCCACTACTCTGCACATCATTTGTCTTTGGGCACTATATCGCGAGCAGACACAGATAATGTGTGTAAGCGTCCCTTCGCTGTTGCATGTGTCGCACGTGGGGCGGTTGGCCATTTCAATAAGGAAAGCATATGAGTTCATAAAGGCAACGCCTAGCCACAGACCGTACAGCATCGTTTGTTCACGTCGTGGTAACCCAGGCGGGAGGTGCATCCGCATGTCTGGAGACAGCGAATCCAACCGACACATGGTGAAAGCATTTGAGTCCCACAGGGGCAAAGTACAATCACGGGACATCAATCGCAGCCCAGCGGCAGCGTCTGTTCGCGAAAGCGGAATGAAGACTCGTTGACCACTTTCATGCGCAGATCGGGCGGCTTCGTCGGCGTGGTCATTCCCGCTGATGTTACAATCTCCTGGAAGCCACTGAAAGATTATGTTGTGTCTTTTGTCATGGCTTTGATGATATATGTGCCGAATTTCTGAGGTCAGTTGTTTATTGGGTCCGTGGCGCATTTGGCTTCGTATGCACTGAAAAGCTGCGTTGGAGTCACTAAAGGCGTTGGTCCGCCTTCAGTCAAAATAAAGAAAGATCTGCCATACAAATAGTTGCCTATCCAGCGAAAGGTGTGTCCACCAATCCCTTCAGCTTCTAAGGAGGCCAGAATTGCATGATGATATACATTGTCGCACGCACCTTTTACATCAAGGAATAAGGCCGCAGTGATCCGTGTCAGATGTTTCTGGTGTAGTACGTATGTTACAAGGTCGATAACGCTATCTAGTGACGAGCGGCCGCGTTGAAAACCAGCCATTACCTCTGGATAGACGTTGTAAAATTCCAAGTACCATTCTAACCGTGTAAGGATCATTCTCTCCATTTCCTTGCCGACGCAGCTGGCCAGTGCTATTGGACGGTAAGATGACAATTCCAACGGGGATTTGCCAGCCTTGAGGAGGGGAACAAGCCGACTGGATTTCCACGTTGTAAGGACCAGGCCGTCACGCCATGATGCGTTGTATAGGCCAACAAGGGCATCTCTGGCCTCTTGACCAAAGTTTGCAAGCGCAGAGTATGTGATGCCATCGTGTCCTGGTGACGAAGATCGCCTGCACCCAGCAAGTGCGGCCTCCAGTTCTTCGATGGAGAAAGGAGCGTCCATACGAGGATCTCGGGAGCAAGGGGGGAATAATAGGAATAGGTGCGCAAGGTGAATACGTGAGCGCCGGACCCGCGATCCTTGCGCAGTAATCTTCGGCTACCTCGACTTCTCAGCGTCCTTGATGTACGGCTAGAGACTTAAATGGACGGCGCTGTTGAGGAGCTCTTCAAAGTCCACGGATTGTTCTCCAGACAACCGACAGAGGTTTACGCGGGTCGAGAGACTCACAAAACGATTTCCAGCGTTGATCTTGCAGTACAGCAACGCGACGCCGGATGTTCTTTTGAATGCGTCTGGCCTCTCTAAGGTCGTATAATGATTTAGTCCGTCTTTACCGTCGCTCCGCTCGCCGGCAGATTGCACGGAGGCTCTGTATTTCCGAATCAAAATCTGTGTATTTCTCTAATGGCCGATATGAGCGCATAGCATACTGCATAGCCTTGACGATCTCAAATTCTAGTGTGGACGACATGCCTTCGTGGCATGCGTCTTCCATAAGTGATTTAAACACGGGCCAATCTATTGTTTGTTTAAAATTTGATGGAACGGATTTGGTGAGGCCGTTTATCTTCAGGTAGGTAGGAATGTGGTCGCTTCCGTGGGTTTCTATATCTGCGAACCAATGGACGCAGCGAGTAAGCCGTCGCGAAACAAAAGCTAAGTCTAAACAACTACTGTACGTCCGGCCGCGCAGAAACGTGGGACTGCCATCATTTAGACAACAAAGTTAATGGTCGCAAGCAAAGGACACGAGGTTTCTTCCTTTCGGATCTATCTTGTTGCTTCCCCAAAGTGAATGATGCGCGTTTAAGGCCCCAACAACAATCCATGGACCAGGTGTCGCATCTATAATGTCACTCAGTCTCTGCCTATCGAAACGACTTGATGGAGAAAAGTATGTGTGTTTGACCGTGAAAAAACAAGAACTTGCGTTTACATTAGTATACGCTGGAAGTTGTTACGTGTCCTCTTGGGAGCGTTCTGCCGCAAAAATGTTTCAAATCGGCTCATTACTAGCCGAGATAGAAACATTTCAGTGCCGCGAACCCATGGTTTCAGCAGGCGGGCACCACTCGCCCCATCTAGCGTCCGCAAGCAAAATTCCTTCCCTGCGTTCTCCCATACGAGACCTCGAGGATCGCGTGACACGTACGTCACAGGCCCCGCCTTCATTTCTTTTTCTCTTCGCTTTCTTTTTCGGTGCTACGCACTTCCGCTGACCGCAACGCGCGCGAGCTGTTGTCTCGTTCGCGCAGGCATGATATTGCGCGCTGTGCGCAAGGAAACAGGACTAGCGGTATAATTCAGTGCTTCACGAATACTGGGGCAGAGCAAGCGGATCGCAGAGCCTGATCGCGCGCTGGAACACGGTAGAAAATGGTATAGTTTCGGTACCTGTGCACGTGACCACCCGACCGTGGGAACACGCAGACGAAGCGGAAGTACATCTCTCTTGCTTCGGCGTGAAGTCAGACAAAAAAAAAACACACAGACATTCCGTTTGTGTGTTTTATTATTTCTCTAACTTCAATTCGTCAATTCAAGCAACAGATCGCACAGATAGCAGATGCCTTGAATAATTCTCGAAGTCACGTGTCAATACAAGCGACGTCACACTGCGGACACCAGTACGTCGGCGCAGGCACACGAGTACGTCATCCTCCGGCTTGGAGTGCGGTGGCCGCGAGGAGAAGGAAAAACGGCGTACGGTTTGAAGTTTCAGATCTTTCAGTGGCGCGTAGCGATGTAATACTTTGCAGACGCGATCTCTGGCGCGCATTGTATGTTCTCCGCTCGTCAGCTCAACATGGTCATACCTATTGAGGGGCCCTTTAATACCTTGCCTGTAAATCATCCATAACAGCTGCCTCCTATTCCTACCAAATATGAACTAACAACTTGGGACATTGGGAAAACATGCGTGCTGCGTGGAAGCCTAAAAACAGGATCAAAACGAGTATTTAGTAATTATCTCTAAAGCCCGTAATTGACCCACCGACACTAAACTTCTGCTATGCATCACTTCTAACACTCGTCCCATTCTCACCAAATGTAAACTTCCTGTGTACCGTTGTGCATTTGGTGCATGCCTAAAGGACCTCAGGTCGTCAAAATTGATCTGGAGTGCCCCAGTGTACGGGTTGCCTCGTAACCAGAGTGTGGTATTGGCACGTAAAACGCAAGAATGAAATTTTTATAACAGTCGTCATTTTTGCTGACACTTTACTACACAACCTTCGTCATCGTTCACGCCAATAGTATTGACACTTCCTTTCAGAGGATAATTCCACAAATGCAACGTTGGAATTCCGCTAGATTCTACTAAATAGTACGTATAATTTCGTTAAACGTCAGCAAATAGTTTTTTTTCTTGAATGGCAAATGAGATCAACAGGAACACACGGGAGGTAATAAATAATGGAAGTACCAAGTTACTCGTGGCCGCGATGCTGCAAACTCGAGTAAATTTTGCTGGTGCGGCGTTATCGTACGTCAGTGACGTTATTGTGCGTCAATGATGTAATTGTACGTCGATGGAGAAACGGTTCACTTATGAATTCGCAGGGAAAAGACCGGCACTGCAAGCTCCCGAGCAGACTTAAAAAGAAATTCAAACATCGTTCTTAAGAATGTTAGATGATAATCGACTGGAATTCACTTAGATGTTTCAAGCCAGCTACAAAAAAAAAAAAATAAAGAAATTGTTCGTTCGATATCTGTGTAATGAGGCTAGCCTCGATTCACGTTACTTTGACATTGCACTCTAGATGCTTATATGAATCTATACGAAGGCGACCTCAATTGACTAAACTGATAAGGTATCTCTTTGAAAATATGCAAAATCTTAACGCGTCATACAATGTTACGATGTCTCAATTCTTTTGCCGCAGAGCTTTTTTTTTAATGCTCACAGTTTAAACAAATATAGGCTACGGTATGCCACATTTTAATCAGAATTTTTCAATTTTTTAGATGTGAGAGCATCTGAGAAACTTACATTACACGCGGCGCCATAAAGCCACACATATACTATCTTGCCCTCAAGGCAATAAGATTTCCTTGGATATTTATTAACTGTGTTTATAGGCGAGGCTTATTGGGTGGAAGCCACCCAAATGTGGAGCTCGATGCTCCGTATTGCCTCAATTGATTTTCGTATTAAAATGTATTGCCTGATAAGCTTATTGCGATATCAAGCTTGGGCCAATCTCGCCCCTTCATGAACGGAATTCCGGACACCGTGATTGATTCCTGGGCAAGAATCACGCTGTTTTTCTCGGCGCCTTGCCAGACACCAGCTTATACTCGGACTCACGTGCAGTACGGCGAAATCTGCACGAGCCGCGAACGCGGACGTTTGCGAGAGCAACAAAACGCGGGACGACAAAGTGCGGACAAGTTACCTTTAGACGTGTTCACCTTCCTGATTGGTCGAGGCGTCCGCAGATTCGACAGTGCTGAACGGAACTACGGAGACAGAGCACAGACAACTTTAGTTGCGCCACGCTCGCTTCTCAGAGGCATGTTCACGCGTTCAGCGATAACCGCCACTCTACGCTTGCAAACATAGCTTTCGAAAGGGGCTTCAGGCGCTGGCCTCTTTAGTAAGGCACTACACCCTTGACCCTGTTATAATTTACCGGTACGCACGGGGACTTAAGGTTCGGGTCCCCGTATTTACTGCCACTCTTTCGTAAGCGCTTCATGATCGACCTTCTCCTTTTAAACCCAAATACGGAAGGTGGCAGATTTGCTACAATATCCAAGCGGCGCGGGGTTTCATAACGCTTCGCTGGCATAAACAAATTAGAATCCGGTTTATAAAGGCCTTGCAAGTATACGCCGAAGCTCTGAGTAGCTCGCGAACCGATTCGTGCAGGCGCCTCCCGTAACCTCGGTGACTTGTGGACCGACGTCGCATGCAATAACACTGAACGCGAGGTCGGGAGAGAGGTCGCGTGAGAGCGCGGGACGTAATAAGGGTCGCTATGTCTACTGCCCGCCTAAAGCTTTTGCGCAATGACTGTTGGGTAACGGTGTGAGCATGAAGTGGGCGTGTCAGCATGCGCCGCGGAGTGAACACACACACACGCACACACACACACACACGCTCGCTCGCTCGCACACGCACTTGCAACAACAACAATGTTGGTCACACTATTAAGCTGTGGCTTGCATGCGCGGGCATTTCTTCTCTTATTTGGAGAAATCGGGAAAGAGAAAAGAGGGTGACTTTGTCACAGCCGTACAATGTGAGCCGGTGTGCGGTAGTTGTGCCGAACTTCCCTAACAGCTTGGATATACTTGAGATTTTGTAGTAAGGATCTCGAGTGCGAGTAGTCACCCAGTATGAAGCACTAATATTAGCCAATATCTTCTTACAAAATGTCGAAGATGAAGTTGCGGAGTCGGTGCATGTCGGAGGATGCTGCTCGCGGAGTTAATTATGCCGCGTCTCTTGCGGAGTCGTCCCGGTCTGCGTTCATCGAGACAGCACTAACTGTCGAAAGCGGGGCCACTTCCGAGCCGCCGAGCCGCCCACGTGACTGCCATCTGTGCATCGTATGTATAGCGTCCCCACCATAGGAATACCTGCTGAGCTTCACTGAAGAAAACAAACTCATTCTGCACATATGAGTCGCGTCTCTTGTTCTACGACGCGGAGCGAACTTTAGAATTAAAAAAGAAGTGCGGTGAAGCGGCTCAAAAATTTAGTAACTTCTATCCCTAGATGTCGCTGGCTGTGAAAGTACTAGCTGCGAAAAGAGAGATAGAAAGCAAGGAAGTGACGATTTAAGCGTCTATAACGCCTTCCTATATACACCGATTAGTAGCAACGTGATCAGTCTGAAAATACCGTAATGGACAACACGTTGTAAATATTGTAGTGCCTATTGAAAAAAGGAAGGAAGCTTTGTTAATGTCTACATAGTGGATAGTTCTGTTAGCTTAATCGTGAATGCCTCATTTATACCAGCAAATAGGCAGCCGACAGCGGCCGGAAATCGCGCGTTGTTGAGGTTTCTTATGAATGACGGGCACAGACGCGACCCAATGTAGCTATCTGCTTTTGGTCCCGCGAACCTCAAGAAAGGAAACATGATACCGCGAAATTACAATGCGTGCGCAGTGGTCATATATTTTGCTTACTGCGATAGGAACGGCCTAATTTTATGCGGCGTTGTTGCCACGCCGTCATAAGCGTTCCTTATCTCATATTGCCGTTAAATGAATAAGGCATAGGCCAAAGGTAGTTCCTATTTCCCAACGGCAACCACCATTGACAACATTATAGTGAGCGCTTCGCAACTGCTGCAAAGCACAAGGAACGGCGTTCTGGAAGCTACCGGAGGCGGCTTGCACGAACATTTAATAACGAAAGTAATAACGAACTTAAGGACGCGTTCTTGTGCGGACTAGGCGTTGTCTAAATAACATTTAAGAACATTTAAGAACGAATTCATTATTATTTTTCTTATTAAATGTTAGTGCAAGCCGCCCCAGGTGTTCCACGAACGCTGACGTGAGGAGGAAAGCCGCCGGTGGCGTTGTGGGTATCGCACCTTGATGGGGCGGAGCTCCTTCGCGGCTAGTTCCAAGGGAAAAAAAAAAAAAATCAGCGGCGACTTCAAGGGTGATGTGAGAGAAATGCGTTCGCATTGCGTCGCACCTCTTCGAGGTCGCGGATCCGCGACGTAAACCAGTAATGTTACTGGCTAAAAAAACCCCGGCGTTTAATTGTATAGTAAACAGACACAAGTGCCCCAGAAAGTGGGTGGGCAAACGGTGCGCGCGGTAGCAAAGTTGATAGGAGCATCGCATGCGCAATGCGAAGACGTTGGTTCGTATCCCACCAGCGGGCAGTTTATTTTTTTCTGTTTTTTCCATTCACTCTCATCGCAATGTATTTATAATTTCTTTAATTCGATTAATAACTACGAGTAATTTCCCGTACGCTGTTCTTGGTGTCATTGTTCGTTGGCTTCTTCTGAGAGGACTCATAAAAATCGCGCCCCTCGGTTTTTTTTTTCTTCTTCTCATTCATATACAGGGTGTCCCAGCTATATCTATAGCCAACGTTTTAAAAACGACGGAGAGCATGTGCTAGTAAGCTGGAATGAACTCAGTGATGTTTAGTATCGGGCGACGTAGTCTGAAACTTTTTATTTTGCAAAGTCAATTAATTAGTATAAAACAAATACCTAACCTTTTTTAAAATAGTCGCTTCAGCTAGAAACCGCCAATGCGAAAGTTGTAAACCACATTTAAATTTAGTCGACTGAAGTGTTTGCAATTAAGGACCATTGATGGCGTTTCTTTACTTGCCCTTAAAGAAAGCCCGCAAAATACAAAAAAAAAAACCGCATGATAGCGCCGCTATTTCAGCGCTCCCAGACGCCAAATCAGGAAACAACATCCGCTTGTCTTTGCAGCGCTGTCCGGGACGCGTATTTACGATTGCTCGGGACAGGCTCGGCGTTTGTGGTGGCCGCAAGGAAGGCGCCAGCAACTGCGCCATGAAAAGCAAGCGGCAGCCGCTTCTGTAGGGAGCAAATCCTGGCCCGCACGGAGCCTTTTATTGCGCGCGAAAACGCACGTCGCACGATACGTGCGTGTCCGTGTCGCCCAATCGCACCATCGCGGGCGCAAGAGGCGGGCGCGAGAATTGCCTACACGATAGCACCACTTGGGCAACACGGGCGCGCACGCGTTTCTTGTGCAAAAAGGCTCCACGCGGGCCAGGCTTAAAATGTGAGTGCAAGGAACATGACAACGGGACTTTATTTCTCGATTGCAAAGATAGCAGCCAGCACATTGGGCTACAAAAGCAAATATGAAATGAAACATTAAAAAAAGCGAACCATTAATTATAGTAATTGGCCGGAAACAAAATACGATGGAGCGAAGGTATCCCGTTCTTCAGGTTCGCTGCTGTCTTGAGGCGACAAGTTCGCGACAGAAGCGGCAGTACGCGTCACGAAGGACTCAAGCTGTGCATGTATGCGCTTTTCGAAATGGGTCTTGACGGGTGCCTCACTTCAGCCTTTCCACATTGCAAGATGTGCTCAGACAAGTCTTCGTCTGAAGAGATGCAGCAGTGGAACCGCTTCAAAACGTCTGCCGCTGCGCTCCTGATGACATCTTCGTGAATTCCGCTGTAGACTTGGGAAATACTACTTTATAGCGGGTTTGATGCGACGGTCTCGGTTCGATATTCGCGGTGTTCGTCGTTTCCCCACAAAAAGAAGTCGAGTGAGGTCACGTCCGGTGACATTGCAGGGCATGACGCTGATCCGTGCCGGTTCATCCACTGCCCTTGGAAGACCATGTCAAGCCAGCGTCGAGCTTGCTTGACTACTGCTTTGTGTGTGTATGTGTAGGGCAGAGGCACCATCATGCTGGAACCATGCGTCCCCAAGACCTTTCAGGGTGAGGACATTGCAGAAAATGTCCACTGAGCTATTCAAAATTCCGTCGATATAGCTCTGTCCGTTGAGCGAGTGGTCGTAGATAACGGGGGCCAATAATCTTGCCGTCGAAAATTCCGCACCAGACATTAAAATTACAACTAATACTGGTGGTGGAGTTGTTCCAACCAGTGCGAGCTCTTCTCGCTCCAATAATGAGTGTTGTGGAGGCTGACCTATGTGTTTCTGCAAAGTTTGCTTCGTCCATCCACAGGACGTCGTTGAGGAAACCTGGCTCATCGTCGCACTTGATCAAAATATCGTTGCTGAATTCCAGTCGGCTTTGGAAATCATTCTCCTCTAACTTCTGGTGGAGCTGGAGGTGATACGGATGAAGCTTCGGCTTCTTCATGATCCTCCAGGCAGTTGATTTTGACATCTGTACGTCAGCACTTACGTTGCGATCGCCAACATGAGGGTCCGCAGCCATGAACGCCAGTCACTTATAGTCGAAATCCTGTTTCTTGTCTTCTTGAACATCCCCGTCTGCCGTAGCGTCTGGTAGGTCTTCATCCTAATAAATGCAGGTGGTCTCCCTCGACAGTGTCAATACCGGTGTAACTTTGAGGCCTTTCTCCTAGTGCCACCCGCCGCTCCCAAGGCATGTACCATATTTGCCTTTTGCTTACTCGCAAAGCGCACTCTTCTCGCTTCGGAAAGACAAAATGAACAGGTGCCGTTGTATCAACAGATGCCTTTGTTGTCCCGACGCCTTTTTTCGAGACTCGCTCGCGTGCCACATCGCAATCGGACGCACAGTGCTACCGTTCCACTTGTGTATCGAACGGAGCCGATTGAACAGAGCGTTGACAGTGCGTCAGCTTCCATCCGTGCTCCGCGTCTCTGGAGGTCCCCTAACCCTCCGCGCCATGGCGACGCCCACGCCGTCAATAGTGGAACAGCACGACAACGCTGGCGCCAAAGCCACGAGAGTCTCTCAATAATTGCTATCGCAGTAATAGCGTAATGTTAATATGTCTAATACCCCCTCTCGATTCGAGACGCTCAAACGTAGCGTACGGAGGGTCCTCGGATAAAAGCACAAAAAATCTTGCCTCGTAAACTGTTCAAAAAGACGGCTTATTGCAAGCCGTGAAAGCGGTATACTGTAGCCACGTGGTGCCACGTGATCAGACGAAGTGGTGTCACGTGATCCGTCTAGCGCCGCTCCCTTCATTATTTTTTTCGTATTTTTTAATTTTTCTTTGTCTTTCTTTTTTCCGAGGTAGATGTTGCGACACATGCGAATAACAACCACCAGAGCAATGATTGAAGTATTGCAAATTTGTCGACTAGTTGGTGCTACATCTTGTTTATAGAGAGAGAGTGAGAGAGAGAAAACTTTTATTTCTACGCCAGCGTCCGGCGCTCAACCCTGGTCGGTCAGCTACCAGTCCTCACCCAACACGTCTCTAGGGTACAATGGGTTTTGTGAAACGGGGGCTGACGCGTTGCGGAAATGCAGCACAGAGCCGTTGCGCTCTGCTGCCTTCTTTCCGTGCCGCATTAGCATACCATCCCTAGCCCCCCCCCCCCATTTTCCCTCCTCCTCTTTTGCACAACGAGTGAAGAGACTGAGCAGCAAAGCACCAGGCAGTACAGTGGCGAATCCAATTCACTGATTCATGGGAGAGGCTTGATTCTGTCTCTTGGGTGAGAACGCGCGCTGATCTGGATCTGGCTGATCAGGTGATGAATCCAAGTCCAAACTCATCTGGTTGTAGCGCCCCTTGCCTCGCGCCCGCGCCGCACTCCAAAACTCACTCCGCGCGCAGTGCCCGTCTAGAAGGAGGAAGTTAGCTCCCAGCCGCGCAGCGTGCGCAATGATACATATATATATATATATATATAAAGGAACAGACCGTGTGCTCTCCCAGGTGCATCCGAGACCAAACAGCTCCCACGCGAGTGGTGCAACTCGTACCAAGCTGGTCGATGCCACAGAGCCAGCAGACTGACTGATTATCTAGCCGACAAACTGGCTAACTAGTTAAACGCCACTCTAACTGAAAAACTGAGCAAGCGGCGGCGCCGAAGTGTATTTGCGGCACCAGAAGACGCGAGCGGGTCGTCTCATCCACAAACGAGCCGAACGAAGCACTCTTCCACCCGGCCTTGCACGAAGAAGAAAAAAAATGGAGATAAGAAGACGAAGAAACGGAAAAAGGTGAAGTTGCGTGGCCTAGTGTAACGACGGGGCCCTGTTTATCATTCATAGGTCTAGCACAAGGGGTGGTTCGGGTTAGGATGCCTCGTGGAACGAGCGTCGCGAGCCGCGTTACGTTAGATCACGTTCCGGGACCGCAGGCCGCCAGCTATAGCAGCGTCCTCGTTCTATAGTGTATGTGTGGTATGGGAGCGTTTCTGAAGGGGCCTTCGTGAGGCAGAACAATAACAGAACGAGTGAGAAAAAGAGAAAGAAAAAAAGGAGGTGTTAACCCGCCTCCTTTCAGTTGCTTGTTTCTATAGCGCAATGCTATATATCAAACGGAATGAAGTGGGCCGCACACTAAGCTCGGGGACGTGCGTGGAATGTGATCCATATAGATGCCGAGTTTGACTGGTTTGGTATTCAGATGAGAGGCCACCTCTGATGCGTGGCCTTCTACAGGAACACCCTTGATTCTTTGACTTTTTGTCTTTCGCACTTTCTTTTCCTGTTCCTTTCAAGCTGTCTTTTTTTTTAATTCTTAGGTGTCCTTCGGCGATAAACAACAAAAACAACAACAAAAAAAGAATGCTGCATGATAGCGCGCGAGCGAGGCCGTCCGTCAAGGTTGTTCCTGTTTGATATAACGCCGTGTAGTGGGTCGGCCAGAACAGGGCGCTGCCTCTGCCTCCTCACGGATGCGAGGTCGGGCAAGGGCAGGGCGCTGCTGCAGCGCTGCAATGCATTTTCGTATTGCGGCGGCGCGACAAAAACAAAAAGAAGAAAAATAAATAAAGCGGCACTGTTCGCTTAGAGGACAGGTTAGGGGACGGCTTCGGGGGCTTCCCAGATCTCCTCCTTCCCAATGTCATCTTCCGAAGACGTACACCAGCGCAGAATGGCTTCCGCAAGTAACGGTTCCTTCGCAACTACAGACAATGTAATGGACGTACCGGTAATTCATGGGGAAAAAAATAAGTACACCTCACGAATACTTAACCGTAGCGACAGAAATTATACATTATGCACGCCAGTGTCTAATGGAGATTTCTAGATGGACTGCCTGGGCCTATCAAAGTTTCTTCGCGCATGCAGAAAGCGCGAGCCCACGAGAATTTTTGCCGCGATCGATATGAGGCCTGTCAGGGGATGGAAGTGCCGGTGCTGTTGCCTCGGAAGCACGCCGGAAGCGCATCCCGAAAACGAGCCGTTCTCCGTAGCACCGATGGGAGAACAAATGCGCGGCGCATGACAACTCGCCGTTAGTCGGGAATCGACGCGTCGGCGCAATACTGCCCCTCCGCTTCGTTCTCGAACACCAGACGCCAACGCAGGGGAAACCGAAGCTGCGCAATGACACCCATCCTCGCACACCTCCTGTTTCTTTTATCGGCGTTGTGTCTTTCAATACGTCTTTACCATACGTGCGATGTTTCTCGGTAACACATGCATGTCAGCTACACACGAAGGACAACGCGCATAGTTCGTCTTCCAGGAAAGCAGGCACTCGGGGGCTTGACTCGCTCCGACTATAGGCGGAACTGTTTACTTCCGTGCATCGTGACAGGGAGTCCCCCCATCCGTCATCGCATCACCCCGAAGGGAACGAACGCGACCGGTGGCGCACGTGGGAGGCGAAAGAGAAATAATATATCTAGGAGGACGGCCTTCCGAGAAAACGCGAATCTATACAGACACATACGCGTCAGTGCATACGAATGGCTCGTTGTTGTTGTCGCCGCGCTGTTTTTATTGCGATAGCAATCGCATGGGCGCACTACCGCTGCGATCGCGGCTTCGTGTGTGTCTGTATATATGCGCGCGTGCGTGCGTGGTTTTGTTTGTGTGTGTGTGAGCCCGTGTGGGCGCGCGCGCGCGCTGTCCCGGTCACCTGCAACCGACTTGGGGCGGCGGAAATGTTTGCGGAACTAGCTTTCCGCGCGCACATTAGAGCGTTCCGCTTTTGAACACACTGGGCCCTGCTTTAGAGAACACTGATCCATGAACGCAGAACCCAAAAAGAATTTTTTTTTTCATTTTTTTGTGCAGCACGGGCAACACATCACGAGACGTTGGCCGGAGCATACCTGATGGTATAGCCATAGGTGCAGGCAGAAAAAAAAAATGAATCCATCGGCGTGTATCTCGTCTCCAAAAAACGGTGAGGCAGAAGAATACCTGCTGGGTGCACTCCTCTCCCCCCCCCCTCCTCTCTACTTGTCGATATGTCACAGTATTTGCTTGCTCTACTCGTAGCAATAAGTAATTGGGCTTGTCCCTAAGTGTCCAAGTATAGCTTAATCTCAGATCTATACCTGGAGTACCAGGTCTATACCAAAGAAAACCTATTTCGGTTGTTGTTGACAGTCATCCTGCAACGGTTCTTGCTTAATGTCTTGGCGGCATTTTTGATGTTGCGCTACTCGCGTGGCACTTCTCTTCGCGTTGCTGACTTAGGCGTGTTACGTTTCGCCTACGACGCGCGGTTTAGCCGGCGCGGATGCAACGGACGCCGGGGCTCCGTTCAAAGCGGCAGACATTTTGGCCCGTTCGGCGCCGCCGCTACGCCTCCCCGCCAAGCGCGTCCAGGCATGTTCCAATGCCACGTGTCTTCATGTGCGTGTGTGAGTGTATGTGCATATTGGTGCCCACGCTTGTCGAAGCGCGGCAGCCGGGGAGAGGAGCTCCCCCAACTGTGAAGCGAGGGGGTCTGACAGGCGCCGACACGACGTATGAGCCACCTTCTCTTCCCATTGTGCCCCAGCGGCGCCGACACGACGGCTGCGCCACCTTATCCCATTGTGCCCGAGCGGCACAGTCACGTGCTCGTCTATAGAGGGGTTCCTTCTCGCCCTCAACTGCGAGAGTATAAAAGCAGCTGCCCCCGGACGCCAAAGGAGGGCTCCGATTTCTTCTGTTGAGTAAAATGCACTCCCGTCTCTCTACTTCGGTCAACCTGACCGCCAACTCTTTGCGATGTTAGAATAAACAAGTTGTTTTGTTGTTACCAGTCGACTCATGCTTTGCCGGGACCTTCGGATGCTTCCAGTTGTACCCCAGGCCGCCAGGCCAACGCTACCCTTGGGGCTTGCGACCCAGGTGCAACAACGGGCGTCAGCGCCGAGTTCCCAACAACTCGCGCCAGCGGTGCGATTCCAACAACTGTCTGCCAGCGGTGAGATCGCGACAACGGAGGCCAGCAGCGAAGATATGCAGTTGACTGTATGCTGAGCAGCTCAACGACGATCCGGGAGCAGTGCAACGAGCCCTGTGTGATGACTGGTTGCCTGCAGCGGAACGACTGCGCTGAATTCTTGGCTGCGAGGTTTGGTGAGTGCGGGACTTTCTTCTTCTGAGCTTTGCCAGGCTTTTGTTAGTGTCAGAAACAGAGCTGGTAATTGTGGTTGTCGTTGCTGCCGGGTTAGTTTGCGGCAAGACAATATTAGGCAGTAGAGAAAGCAGCATTCAGAGCAGCCATGGATTTGAAGTCGTTGCGCAAACCGAAATTGCTGGAGCTTGCAAGAGAGTTGGGTCTGGATGTCTCAGACAAACTCAGAAAACCAGAACTGCTAAAGACTATTCTTGAGTTAGAAGCTGAGGATGACGAGCTGTCGGAATGCCTTGAGACCATTGAGGAGAGGGCAAAAAGACATGAGCGCGAACTTAAAGAGCAAAAAGAGAGACAGGAGCGCGAACTTAGAGAGCAAAAAGAGAGACAGGAGCGCGAACTTAAAGAGCAAAAAGAAATAGAAGAGCGCGAACACGCTTTGGAAATGAAGCGTCTCGAGGTAGAGATGGAACGCGCTCGTAATGGAAGTCAGCCACACGGTGCAGGAGAACGCGTATTGTTCAAAATGACTGACCTGATGCGGCCGTTTAAGCTTGGAGAGGACATTGGTTTGTTCCTGGTTAACTTTGAGCGAACGTGCGAGAAGCAGGGGTTCTCTCGGGAAACGTGGCCACAGCGCTTGCTCACTTTGTTACCCGGCGAGGCGGCCGACGTAGTCGCTCGCTTGGATAGAGAGGAGGCAGAGGATTTCGACAAAGTGAAATCGAGTCTGCTAAAAAAGTACAGGCTGTCAGCAGAGGCTTTCCGTCGGAAGTTTCGGGAAAATGAGAAAGGCAGAAGTGAGTCATACACAGAGTTTGCGTACAGGCTTATGTCAAACATGCAGGAGTGGCTCAAAGAAGAGAAAGCGTTTGGTGACCACGAGAAAGTTCTGCAGTGTTTCGGGCTAGAACAGTTTTATAGTCGGTTACCTGAGAACGTGCGGTACTGGGTCTTGGATAGGCCAGACGTTTGTACGGTGGCTAAAGCCGCTGAGCTAGCCGAGGAGTTTGTGACGCGTCGGGCTCGCGGAGCTAAGGACGGTCAAAAGGGTGAATTTGGCTCGAAGTTTGAGAGGCCGGAGTTCACACCCATGAGAGCAAAGGGGAACACGCGTAGTGCGGATGAAAGGAGACGGCGGAGACGGCGGCAAAACGAACGAAAGGAGACGGCGGCAACCGAAGCCGAACGCAGAAAGCGGTTCGAGACGAGGCAAGCGCGCGTTTGTTATACGTGCCAGAAGCCGGGTCACTTTTCGGCGCAGTGTCCGGAAACAAAACCAAAAGTTGTGTTTTTGTCAATATGCAGCACTGACGAGAACATGAAGCTTCTCGAGCCTTACATGCGAGACCTCCTCGTGAACGGGAAAGAGTGCCGAGTGCTTCGCGATTCCGCAGCTACAATGGATGTAGTTCACCCGTCTTACGTAGAACCCAATATGTTCACGGGCGAGTGCGCATGGATCAAGCAAGCCGTGGAAGCTCATAGCGTGTGTCTGCCCGTAGCAAAAGTGCTTATTGAAGGACCTTTCGGAGCGCTTGAGACGGAGGCGGCAGTGTCATCTATGCTGCCCCCCCCAGTACCCGTACCTATTTTCGAACAGGTCCGATCACCTCCTGCGCGAGAAGGGGCTTTTGTTTGGTGAGGCTAGCGTTCAGGCCTTAACCAGATCGAAGGTTCGGGAGCTCGCTGCAAAGGCGGTAGTGGCGGGGCCGACGTTATCAAACAATGAGAAAGGGTCAGAGGCGCAGCAAGCTGATATTCAGAGCACGCCCGAACTGAATAAAATTGAGCCGGTAACGTTAAAGGCACCAGATGCTGGAGAGGAAAATCCCGATGCGGGAAAGTTAGAAGAGCTATCTGCAGATTTGCTCATCGCGCCTACGTCAGACGGACTTAATAGGTTGCTAAAAGTCAGCCGGTCGGCTTTGATAGCCGAGCAAAAAAAGGATGGCAGCCTAGAAAACATACGCTGCATTATCAAGGAAGGTATCGCCAAGAAAAATGCTCGCTTTGTGGAAAGAGGTGGGGTCCTGTACCGGAAGTATCTAGACCGCAGGGGAGTGGAGTTCGATCAGCTGATCGTTCCTCAGTGCTACCGTCAGGATCTGTTGCGCTTGTCGCACGGGGGTTCGTGGTCCGGACACCTAGGAGTTAAGAAAACTAAGGACCGTCTCTTGCAAGAGTACTATTGGCCAGGGTGTTTTCGGGACGCAGACCATTTCGTAAGGTCATGTGACACCTGTCAGCGGGTGGGCAAACCAGGGGACAAATCGAGGGCGCCGTTGAGATTGGTACCTATCATTACGGAGCCTTTTAGACGGCTCGTTATTGATACAGTGGGACCTCTGCCGGTAACGGCCACGGGGTACAGACACATTTTGACTGTGATCTGCCCAGCGACAAAGTTCCCTGAAGCAGTGCCGCTTAAAGAACTCAGCTCAGTTGAGATAGTCAATGCACTACTGTCCATATTTGCGCGAGTTGGTTTTCCTGCGGAAATCCAATCAGATCAGGGCACAGTGTTTACTAGCGCTTTGACGACAACTTTTCTCGAAAGGTGTGGGGTAAAGCTGTTACACAGCTCAGTGTACCACCCACAGTCGAATTCCGTTGAGAAGCTCCACTCCGTCATGAAGCGCGTGTTGAGAGCCTTGTGTTTTGAACATCAAACTGACTGGGAGCTGTGTCTGCCTGGGGTGATGTTTGCATTACGGACCGCGCCGCATGCGGCTACGGGGTTTTCGCCAGCTGAGCTGGTGTACGGTCGCTCGCTGCGATCTCCGCTTCGCATGCTTCGAGAATCGTGGGAAGGCAGGGGCGACGACCCAGTCGTGGTGGAGTACGTGCTTAAGCTCCTCGAACGCTTAAGAAGGGCACAGGAGTTGTCAGGTGAAGCAATGGCAAAGGCCCAGCAGAGGGCCAAGGTTTATTATGATCGGACCGCCAGGGCCCGTCGTTTTGAGGTGGGCGATGAGGTCATGATATTGCGCACATCGCTAAACAACAAACTAGACGTGCAGTGGGAGGGCCCAGCACGAATTGTTCAAAAACTGTCGGACGTCAACTACGTGGTGAGTCTGCCAGGAAAGCGGAAAGCACAGCAAGTTTACCACTGTAATCTGCTCAAACCTTATAGACAAAGGGAAGCAGTAGTGTGCATGATGGTAAACGTTCCCGAAGAGCTTCCGGTCGAGCTTCCGGGACTAGGCTCAGTGACGAACAGGGAAGACACCGGTCAAGTCATTAGTGACCTTATCAGTAAAGCACCGCTGTCGCCTGAGCAGAAAACCGAACTACACCAGCTCTTACAAGAGTTTCAAGGTCTGTTCTCTGAGAGGCCTGGTAGGACTTCTGTACTTACTCATGATATAGAACTTACCTCCCCAGAGCCAGTACGATCCAAGGCGTATCGGGTGTCACCCCGCCAGAACGATATTATGGAGGCTGAGGTAAAGAAAATGCTACAGCTCGGTGTTATTGAGGCAGGTGAGAGTGATTATACCTCCCCTTTGATTTTAGTTGAGGTACCGGGCAAGGAACCTCGTCCTTGCGTCGACTACCGCAGGCTTAATTCCATCACTAAGGATCAAATTTATCCGATCCCTAACATCGAGGAGCGCCTTGAGAAAGTTAGTAGCGCTCAGTTTATTTCCACCCTAGATCTTGTCAGGGGTTATTGGCAGGTTCCACTTACAGAAGAGGCTAGTAGGTATGCGGCGTTCATTTCACCAATGGGAACATTCCGTCCTAAAGTGTTGAGTTTTGGTTTGAAGAACGCGCCATACTGCTTTTCAAGCCTCATGGATAAAGTGTTGCGGGGACAGCAAGAATTCGCTTTACCGTATCTAGACGACGTAGCGATATTCTCCGCATCCTGGTCTGAGCATATGGCACACTTGCGGGCAGTGCTAACCCGCCTGCGCGAAGCGGGCTTGACAGTCAAGGCTCCTAAGTGCCAGTTAGCACAGGCCGAGGTTGTCTACCTCGGTCACGTGATTGGTCAGGGTCGTCGCCGCCCCTCTGAAATAAAGGTGGCCGCTGTGCGAGACTTCCCGCAACCGCGCACGAAGACCGATATTCAGTCGTTCTGAGGTGTCGCCGGCTACTATCAGAGGTACATCCCGAGGTACTCTGATATCGCGGCTCCCCTGACGGATGCTCTAAGAAAAACAGAGCCCCAAACAGTCGTATGGGACGAGACAAAGGAAAGACCTTTTAGCGCCCTAAAGAGTGCCCTAACAAGCCAGCCTGTGCTACGATCACCAGACTATACAAAAGGGTTCGTTGTTCAGTGCGATGCTAGTGAGCGAGGCATGGGCGTTGTACTGTGCCAACGGGAAAATGGAGAAGTAGAACACCCCGTCCTGTATGCTAGTCGTAAGCTGACCAGTCGTGAGCAGGCGTATAGCGCCACCGAGAAAGAGTGTGCGTGTCTCGTGTGGGCCGTTCAGAAATTGTCATGCTATCTAGCCGGCTCAAGGTTTATCATTGAGACGGATCACTGCCCTCTCCAATGGCTGCAGACCATCTCTCCCAAAAATGGCCGCCTCCTGCGCTGGAGCCTCGCTTTGCAACAATATTCCTTTGAGGCGCGTTACAAAAAGGGGAGTCTCAACGGTAACGCCGATGGCTTAAGTCGAAGCCCCTAACGTAGGAATCAGCCTCAAAATTGTTTGTTACTGATGTTTTTCTTCCTGAGGCAGGATTTTTAACATATTGCTTTTGTTTAGTGTTTCAAAGTGATGATGTGCTTTCTAGTGCAATTTTCCAATTTGTGGACGCGTTCTGAGTGCTGCTAGACTACTGTAAGGAACTAGGCAGTGGTATAAAAGGGGAAAGAGCCTGGCAGGGCTTAGTGAGGGTTGTGCCGTGCTTGCTGACTGAGCGGTTGAGTTTCAGCGTAGTTCTAACGCTTGCCGGGAACGAGAACAAAAATGTGAACTTTCCCGAAGTCACTTTGCAGTGTCCTGTGCGAACCTGAACGAGAGAACGAGGCCTTCTCTGTGCGCTGCGCTCGAGAAACGTCGAGGGACGCCCGACTTCGGTTATGAGCATCATCGAGCGACATCCCTCCGGACAGCGGATGCAGTCCCCTGACCATCGGGATCTCCTTCCCCCGGCGAGGCGGTCTGTTACGTTTCGCCTACGACGCGCGGTTTAGCCGGCGCGGATGCAACGGACGCCGGGGCTCCGTTCAAAGCGGCAGACATTTTGGCCCGTTCGGCGCCGCCGCTACGCCTCCCCGCCAAGCGCGTCCAGGCATGTTCCAATGCCACGTGTCTTCATGTGCGTGTGTGAGTGTATGTGCATATTGGTGCCCACGCTTGTCGAAGCGCGGCAGCCGGGGAGAGGAGCTCCCCCAACTGTGAAGCGAGGGGTCTGACAGGCGCCGACACGACGTATGAGCCACCTTCTCTTCCCATTGTGCCCCAGCGGCGCCGGCACAACGGCTGCGCCACCTTATCCCTTTGTGCCCGAGCGGCACAGTCACGTGCTCGTCTATAGAGGGGTTCCTTCTTGCCCTCAACTGCGAGAGTATAAAAGCAGCTGCCCCCGGACGCCAAAGAGGGCTCCGATTTCTTCTGTTGAGTAACGTGCACTCCCGTCTCTCTACTTCGGTCAACCTGACCGCCAACTCTTTGCGATGTTAGAATAAACAAGTTGTTTTGTTGTTACCAGTCGACTCATGCTTTGCCGGGACCTTCGGATGCTTCCAGTTGTACCCCAGGCCGCCAGGCCAACGCTACCCTTGGGGCTTGCGACCCAGGTGCAACAACGGGCGTCAGCGCCGAGTTCCCAACAACTCGCGCCAGCGGTGCGATTACAACAGGCGGTACTCGTGGCTACTCACTCAACTGCTCCTACGCTTTTTAGGTGTCGTCTGATTGGGCCTCGCCCTCGCCACCTGCTATAATTTTAGGTTAGCTCATTTGATAGAGCTACTGTTCCGTAAAGGGGGTATATACTTGCCAGGTTGGACACCCGGCGAGGAAGAATTTGTTTATACAACGGCTAAGCTTTCGTATGTAACTGATTTGGTTTACTTTGTCGCTGAGTTTGGTTTTCGTAATACATCTATTACTACAGCGTTTTCGAAACAAGAAGTACACAGTTACGGGTGCAACAGAACATATAACCACAACCGACCAGAAGACGTTGCGTGACCTTATTAAAAGCTGGTTTATTCAAAGCTCGCTGAACGAGCACGCACACGCGCGTGGAGAAGGGCACTATGGTAGATGGTTCTACAAGTGCCCTATACAAAACAGACGCACGCACGCTCAGACACAAACACGCGGTTGAAAAAGATAGATAACAAACAAGGAAGAAGAAAATAGAAGAAATTGGTATCAGATTGTATCAGAGTCCCGCAATAATCCTGGTTACATCCTGATTTCGCTAGAGCTGCGGAGGCCTCCACCAGTTTGCCACAACACGGGAATTTCGGGAGAAGAAAACTAAGTGGTCCCTGGTAAGATTGTGCGCAAATGCGAATAGATTCACTCGACGTCGGCCCCGACAAAATCGTCGCAACTGTATGCGTAAGTATCGGCGCCCGCCAGTCTTCGATAATTTAGGCTTTGAAGCTTATACCGATCAGAATATTCTGAACGGAAGCAGGAAGCTCGTTCTCGAGGACAGAAAAAAAAGATTCCAACATAACATAAAAAGTGAGGATTTACTTAATCCCGCCGGGCGATTTCGCTGATCCGGGAGCTCGGGAAAAGACGCGTCCGCGCGGGACATCGCGCTAATTAAACGCCACTTGAGAGCGCGTCTCAGCTTTGTGCAGGGGATTACGCCTATCGCACACAGTCCCGGTTTTCAAGATAAATTGCGTTTAGATAGACGACTTGAGAGAGGTAAAAAAGAAAGATAGAAAGGCATGGAGCGAGCGGAGGCGATTTGCTCGGGGCAAGGTCATCGAAGGCCGCAGAGGCACGAACACGGTTAGGCCGAGGGCACCTTCCCATAACATCTCGCGTATGTACACATGGATCTTACAGTCGTTATTTATCTCGTAAAAAAGAAAAAAATACAGGTGGTCGTAACCCTCCATTCGCGGTGTTTTCAAAGTGAAAGATACAAAGCCACCCCCACTGAACTTCGCAGCACGCATTTACGAGTCTTATATACACAGTCGTTGCACGGTCGACGCGTGCTGCAGGCGAGGCCTTGCAACACAACATTTGCATACTGCATCAACTATTACAACCTCTGGATTGCATTGCCAAATTTTCTTTCCCTTGCGTCTCCATTTTTCTTTTTGTGTTCTTTCTATACCAGGCTGCCGCTACGTTTGGTTAACGACGAGAGGTTTCCTGCAATAACTTACGAGAGTCGACGCTCTGGCGACACCGTCTACGTATTGATATAGGTACATGGCGATTCAGCCAGCAAGGAAATGATCGACTTGTCTAAACTTCGTCCTTATGGATTCAAACGGCTTTGCGATAATGAAAGTTGATTATTTTTGACAGATTGCGTTATTAAAGGTGCAAGGTGCAACAATTGAGAAAGATTGCGCGCATGCGCCAAGTCTAATTGCCTTGCTGTGCTCGGAAAGCAATGTGTGCTGTAAACTCTGGAAATATATATAAAGCGTAGCAAGATAACCTCACAAAAATAAATTTGACGACACAATCCCGAAGGATAGACAAATATATGCACTAAGTATCGTTTCGATGCTGAACAATCGCGGCGTCTAGTAAATTTTTGTAGGAAATTGATGGGGCTTTATCCGCGTAAGGAAACTTAAGCGAAAGACGAGAGTAACAGCAAAAATTTTCAGCGAGAGCATCAAGAATGTAACAGGCTAGAATGTGTGTTAGTTTTCTGTGCACCGTCTCTCGTAAGGACGTCTGCGCCGAACATATCCTGTAAACTGACACGCAATCCCAGAGCGCTGTGAGCTGAGATTATAGGGACAATACAAACAGCACGACTGTGCAACGATGCAGCTGGCAGCTTCGTTCAAAAAAAGAAAGAGAAAAAATAAAAGACAGAAGCCGATATGCAGAGATCAAGACAATCAGCTACACGTAAAGATTCATGACTCACCGATACGGAGCATTCCAGCACCGCCCCAAGCGTTGTCTTGGAGTGGAGTCTGTACTCTGCTGAAGCCGTGGTTCGGGTTTAGTGCAGCAAAAAAGTTGACAGACACTTAACTATTCTTACGTGATTTGAATGCGAAAGCGTTAGGACTTGTCTAAATTATCGCCTCAAATTACAACCCCACCTTAATCCACTCGAATCCACAGTAACCCACCTACATTGTATACCAAGTTTAATCCACCTTAATCCACGTTGCTATAATTTGTGGCAACTTTAATCCGCTTTAGCCCACCTTTGTCAACTTTAATCCACCTTAATCCAGTTTTGGGAGTGGGCCTGTCGGATGCCGTAGCCGTTCACCGTGGGATTTAGCAGTGCGGGCCGCAGCAGGTCCAGCGCCACGAACGTGACGTCATCACTTGGTCACGTGGGTTTTCTTGCCATCCGATGTTAACCCCGGACGCCCGCCAGATTTTGCGCTTCATGGGGCATATAAGACTTTCGCCTTAAAAGCGAACGTCGCATAGGGGATAAAAATCGATACTCGGTGGTACAGCATTCTTGCACTTGTTTTTTGCGCAACTCAGCTCGAAATTTTCCAGCGGTGAGGCCAACGTCTGGCAGGCGCGTTTACTTCGTCAGGGCCTCTGCGGCGTTTCAGATTGGTACAGTTGCAGTGTTTACGGTAACGTAAGCTCTTAAATCCGCCGCCTTTTCCGCAGAAGGTACGACGATTTGTTAGCCGCGTCAAGATTGAGTGAGTGAGTGAGTGAGTGAGTGAGTGAGTGAGTGAGTGAGTGAGTGAGTGAGTGAGTGAGTGAGTGAGTGAGTGAAATGAAAGCAGAAGGCGTCAGCCCTTCTCGTGAAGGGTTTGCTACTTTCACCTTCCATTTGCACGGCTTGTGGTGCTCATGAGTGAACGAGTCGCTCTGCCGGCATTAGCAGAGAGTGAGGTGGAGGAATTGAATGGTAGAAATAAGATTACGAGGCGAAGACACTGATCGCGGGTGAAAGCAGTTGTGGTTGCGGAATGTGAGCCTCGTTCTACTGAAGTTCGCGTGTTCGTGGTCTTCCGGTTGTGTTGTTTGTGTTATAGATCGCGCTGATGACGCATGCTGGAACAGAGAGAGAGAGAGAGAGAGAGAGAGAGAGAGAGAGAAAGAAACATTTTGCGCAGATCCAACGAACATGTTGGAACCTATATGAAGCTTTTGTCAAACGTAGCTCTGACGTGCCTGCCCTGCAACGCCGTCAAGACACGAAGACTCCCCCGTCCCATCACCTCCCCACCGAACTACACAGCCCACGTGACCCCCTCCAATAGGGGATTACAGCTCTCTCTTCCCCTTCCCCTTACTCAAGCGTAGGATAGCCAACCGGACTCTTGATTTGTTAACATACCTGCCTTCCTTATATCCCTCTCTCTCTCTCTCTGGAAGGGGCATGTAAAGCTTAGAGGATCAACAGTTAACTATTGCATTCTCTCCGCGCATCAGCCCATTTTGCCCAGGAAAAAACGCACCAAATAGGCGCATCAAACCCCGAGAAGAAGGCATAAAAAGCTTCATTTCAACAAAAGAAATATACGTATGTTTCATGGAGGGAGAATATTTAGGTGCATTTTGCTGTTTCACTGTGCAAATACGCACAGAACGCAGCCAGCCACCGGCACAACTGTAGGGGTAGCAGAGATGGCTAGATTAAGCTGATCTCTAATTCGAATGCTGCGCGCGAGATATTCGCCAGAACAGCTGCAACAGCAGCCACGGTCACCAAAGTCCGGGAGTATTCGCAAAATTAGCTTCGCGTTTTTTTTTTTGGAAAATTAAAATGAAAATAAATGAAAGAGACGTAGTTGTCCTATAATGGCGGCGGCTACTCCTTTTCTCACAGGAGAAACAAAATATATATATATATATATATATATATATATATATATATATATATATATATATATATATATATATATATGTAGCTTCGCCTCAATAAATCTAACAGATGAGGGTCGTGCAGGGGTGAAATAAAAGGGCACCCGCGAGCAAGGGCGTAGAACCTGTGCCACCCTTCTTCGAATTAGTGTGCTGTCGCGCGGCGATCGGAACAGAATCGTCGCACGCTTTTCGGTGGATATACAGACATTTCGGCTTACTTCCTTCCGATAAAGTTAAAGAGAAAGAAAAGGAAACCAAGGACTACAGCTTTAGCGCGGTGCGCAATCACTCGGTGATTATTCCTACACGCAAATGCGCCAAATGCGCTGTCCTTACTTGAAATTCATTGCAGGCGTCGCCCAGTTAGGACATAAGCAAAAAACGTCGCGCAGCGCAGGCATGATTTAAAATAACGATGGAAAGGCAGAGAGGGACATATATATATATATATATATATATATATATATATATATATATATATATATATATATATATATATATATATATATATATGCACAGAGAGAGAGAGAGAGAGGAGAAGTAGAGGCAGGGAGGTTAAGCAGACACGCGTCCGGTTTGCTACCCTACGCACAGGAACAAGGGGGTTCAAGGGATGAAAAGAAAGAAAGGAGGGAGGAAGGGAGAGGGGGAGGCTACAAAGAAAAATATATACATTTAATTTACTTATTTCCAAATAGTGTTAGCCCTTCCGGTCTGTTGCAGAGTGGTTGGAATAGTAGTAAATTACGTTGAAAATACATTTACGCTGTCCTTAAGCCATCAAATGTCGGAATGAACGTCCTTGGCGATTCTCGTAGAAATAAACGCGTTGGGATTCTACCACCTACATGGGCGTGTTTATGACCGAGATATCTATTACAACTTTAAAAAATAAAAGATAAAATGAGGGTGAGATCACACACTGTGGTTTGCTTTTCTTTTCTTTCTTTATAGAAGCGAAGAGATACAATGAAGGATAAAAAGAAAAAAGCGGCCAGCTCTGTGATACGCCGCCATAAAACAAGCGTCAATCGGTGTTTACGGAACTCCATACAACGTACGGGCATTGCCAATACCTGGTTTTTCTAGAGAGCTCGAAACTTGTTGGTTCCTTATATTCGGGAAGCTGGCTTGCTTGACAAGCTGTAGGAAACGTTTTATGCATATTATAAGGACCCAATTTCATTTTGGATTGCCTTTTCTTTTTCATGCATAGATACGCAGTCCGCTTTTCTGTGCCCTCTTTTTTTTTAAATTTCTTTCTGCCTTTCCTTCACCATGTGTATTTCCTACGGCATTTCAATCCCTATTTTCCATGCTCATGAAAAGTAGCATGAAGACACTTTCCACGCCCCGGCATAAATATCGGCTGTTCATTAAAGAGCTGTCTATCTCTCTGTGCATCGGAGCAACTGCTTATCGGGTGTAACAAGGTACAAGGTACAAGGTACAAATGGCGGATTGCCAGCAAAAAACTGAGCGAACGTGAGCCGGACGTTTTAGAAAGCACTGATTCGAGTTTCAGGTAATGCAGGCTCACTAGAGCGAACAAAGAAAGCTAGAGATAAAGAAAGAAGTAAATAAAAAAAGAAAGAATTAAAGAACCCACACTCGAACCATCGGAAGCGAGAGCACATCATTTCTACATTAAGGATTAACTGAAAAACGTTGTTGCCTCTCGTAATAGAACGAACGCGCCCCCACGATATCTGCTGTATGCGCACGCACATGCTATATGCAACTAGATTTGATTTTTGACTCGACGAAATTCATTTACGGCAAAATGTACGAGCAATGCAGTTGCGAGCGCTACTACGAGTGATAGCCAAGAAAACGAGGAAGGATGCCTATTTCCGTGACCTAATTAAGGCCCGTTTTGCGGGGAAAACACACACACGCACATGCAGACACAGAGAGAAAAAAAGAAAGAACAACTGTTTCGAAAGGAAGGAACAAAAACCGCGTCCCGAAAAACAAAAAGAGACAAAAACAAATACACAGCTAAACAAAACGGTGCCTATTCGTGCGGAATTCTCCGCGAATTCGCGTAAACACAGCGAGAGACGAAAGAAGCGAAAACTTATAGAACACGTCCCGCGACGGTGCTCCCGAAATATTCCAATTTCGGGCCCGGCCGGGTGCGCTTCACGTCTATGGACCCCTGACATCGGCCAGACGTGGTCTTATTAGAGCTTTAATATATATACGGCCTTGTTGCTGCACTGGTGCAGCAAAGTTTCGTAACGTAATTGCTTCTCTGGCAATGTGTTTCTTTGCTCACGATATAGGCGAATCTTACTGCGCGCTCTTGCTTCCTTCTCGTGCCGTAGCTTGCAGTGTTGATATGGCAGAACATTGTGAGCTATAGACCTTTTCATCGGGCGAGGAGGATAGGGCGCGCGGAGAGCCTTTCCTCCTCTCTGGCTTGGGCGATCCGGCGCGGCGCTGCTTGAAAGTGTTGCTGTCGCGTGCTGCGGAACGATTTCGAGGTGTTTTAGATCGTACTTTGTGAAATTTATGCCTTGTCTGTTGATATAAGGTCGTCAGGAAAGCCTTTCGGAGCATCGGTAATTACAGCAGCCGGAAATATCTCTTGGGGGCGCAAAAATGCGACGCGCTTTATCAGTCGCGGCGTACGCACATTATCAGTCGCGGTGTGTGTATGTGTTGTGAGCTATATTGCTTATGTCGGTTTTAATTCAACAAAGAAAACCGGTGTCTCTGTATTAGCAGCATGAAATGGTAAATCTGCTCACTATCTGATCCCTTGGCATAGGGAGTAAAGCATAAAGCATAAGAGCGCATGCTCGTGCACGGCCAACCTAAGGCAACCACGAAACATCTAAGCGGCAGGCGCTATCAAATATTTGTGATGCACCGGCATCGTTCACGCGCATTTCAAGTGTAGCAGGCTTCAAATTATCATACGTCTACGCTAGCCTTCCTGCATGAGGCCGATGGCGCTGCTCAACACAGCGATCACTACGGTTGGTGAACCAGCACGATACATATATAAGCTGTGCACTTTGGCATTGCCTTTTTCGCCTGTATACAGCCATAATATATGAGAGATGTCATAAAAAGAATGCGATGCCTATTTTTGAGGACAAAATTTCTGTAAGACGTGTGAGTGCGTCGTAGAGAACTCAACGAACGCAACAAAAAAGAAAAATACGGTTATCATCCTCTTTCTCAAAAAAGCAAGAGAAAATGAGCCAACGCCGCAGTACGACCTCGCATAGCCACACCGCACAACGCTTATAAATATATAAACGCTGATGCCGTGTGCTTGGACCATGCGGTTGTTACGTTTCGCCTACGACGCGCGGTTTAGCCGGCGCGATTGCAACAAAGCGGCAGACATTTTGGCCCGTTCGGCGTCGCCGCTACGCTCCCCGCCAGGCGTTTCCAGGCGTTTCCAGGCATGTTCCGATGCCACGTGTCTTCATGTGCGTGTGTGAGTGTATGTGCCATTGTGCCCGACCGGCGGCGATGCGACAGCAGGGGGTCACCTTCTCCTTCCAGTCATTGTGCCTGACCAGAGGCGCTACGAGAGCCGAAGTTACCTTCTCCTCCCAGTCTTTGTGCCCGACCGGCGGCGCTACGACAGTGTGCGTCACCTTAGCCCATTGTACAATCACGTGCTCGTCTATTGAGGGGTTCCTTCTTGCCCTCAACTGCGAGAGTATAAAAACAGCTGCCCCCGGACGCAAAAAGGAAGGCTCCGATTTCTTCTGTGGAGTAAAGTGCTCTCCCGTCTCTCTACTTCGGTCAACCTGACCGCCAACTCTTTGCGATGTTAAAATAAACAAGTTGTTTTGTTGTTACCAGTCGACTCATGCTTTGCCGGGACCTTCGGATGCTTCCAGTTGTACCCCAGGCCGCCAGGCCAACGCTACCCTTGGGGCTTGCGACCCAGGTACAACCACGGGCGTCAGCGCCGAGTTCCCAACCGATCGCACCAGCGGTGCGACCACAACAACTCGCGCCAGCGGTGCGATCCAAACACGGTATACAGAACAAAGATATCTGTAATTTAGCACCTACCACTGCTTAGGACGCTCGAACAGTTCGTAAACAGTGCCTTTGCTGGACAAGCTTAATCCAGACTGTAAGGTATGCTGCTATTACTAGCCAAAACTATTTTATTCAGGGGCGGAAACCTCATCCATCGAACCAAGTAGTAACGCAATGTAACCTGCAGCGAGCAGTTTGAACGCTTGTCAAAGTATAACATCACAGCTCCTATCGTAGCAGAACAGTACTTACGCTGTTACGATCGTCGCGTATCTTTCGTGGCTCCTAAACCGCAGCTTAGAAATAGGGGATAATACTGCAGTAAGGTCACATTAGCGATTGGAACATTCAGAAATACACAATTGATCTCCGAGGCTGATTGCAGGCTCAAATATACGCGCACACATCGCGCTGCGTGTTCCATCCACCTCAACGCCAGCGGAAATTCCGGCCATGACGCCTTAAACCACTTCAGCACGTCTCACAGAACCGTTTACCACGTAGAAGACGCACGTCATACTAAACAGACCGCACGACCGCCAAAACAAACGCCAGAACCTACCGCCGAGCGTATATCTGCCATGCAAAAGAACGCTTTCACCCAAGCCAGTATGGCGCTGCTCACGGGCGGCGCCACTGCGTTCACAATATGGCGGCGCCTACGAAAAAACGGTCTATAGATCATGCTACGTCTTTACCGGCTTGGTTAGCCGCTTTTTGTCGTCATTTGTGACTGAGCGCTGTTAAGGTTTTCAAATGTACGTACGTATTTTTCTACAAACGCGACGCAACTTCGTCGAAAAAAAATTTTTTTTTTGGTTAGGTATCTTCAATATTTACGAAACATCAGGTCAGTTGTCGTAGTCACGCACATTTATTGATTAGAGAGATTTAGAAAGGCCACAACTTTGTGAATTTGTATATACGCATCTCTTCCTTATACCATCATCCTTCATCAGCCCTTTCCCTCCCCGTTCCTCTTCCCCAGTGTAGAGTAGCAGGCCAGAGCAAGTTACAGCTCAGGCCGACCTCTCTGCCTTTCTGTAAATAATTTTTGTTCTCTCTCTCTCTTTTTATTTATTAGGGACATTGACCTGGCATACATAATTCCCTATATCCCGGGCAAAATGAAGTTAGTTGGTTGTTGATTTGAGGGCACCTTGATAAATAAGACAGTAACTAAGAGCAGCTATACAGAGAAACTCACAGCACGCCTTTTTTCAATGTAATGGTTTTTCAGTATTCCCTGTTTTAAAGCTATTTATGACATTGGTTTGGTTAGCAGAAGACTGTGTTCACGTGCAGCGGCATATTAATGTTTGTTTTCTAGCTATCACTAGTCAGAAAATTCAAAAGTAATTGGCGTTTGCATAAAACATCATTAGCAAAAGGGGGCAAAAGACTCTTCTAACATTCAACGCATGTTTTAGCGGATTTATCTCAAAATTGAGCCCATTCTGAGCAGACTCGCAAGAAACCTCGACAAATCCTAGCCAGAGTATAGATCTTCTTTTTAAAGTTATCTTTATTTCTTTCTCTGTCCCTATTCTGGGAACCTGTTTATCACCATCAAGTCGTCTAAACTACGGGCTCTTACGGGAAATTTTGACAACGACTGCACTGCCGTAGGCGATCACTGGAGATTTTAATGCCCACCACTATCTCTGGGTAACCTCCAAGATTAACTCGAGGGGCAGAAGATTGGTTTTCCATTGCCTCTGAACTAAAACTTTGTTTGTTAAATGATAGATGGCCCACCTATCCGCGGGGAAAAACGTGTAGTAGCTGCCTCAACCTTAGCTTTGTTTCGCACTCCTTTAACACAAGGGTTGAATGGAACCCGGACTTGGAAACGTGGGGAAGTGACCACATCCCGCCTTATCCCACGATTGAGGGTCTGACTACCTGCAAATTCTCTGAAGCCATCCAGTGCGTCGACTGGCCGAAACTGAAATCAATCATGGACGACTACTCCCGAGACGACACACCATGCACCCTAGGGAACGCGACAAAAGGTGCCTTGCAGGTTGTCATAAATTCCCATTTGAAGAGCTCCGCACGCGCCGAATTCTACATCGAGTTAGAGAAACGTCGGTCAATTCGCCGCCGTGTGGAAGGAAGATATAGGGGCACAGAGTCCATTCATGATTTGAGATCGGCCGGACGCACACCGAAGAAACTACGGCGTCGTATGAATAAGCTGGCTTCACATGGATGGATGTCTTCCCGCGAGTCACTGGATCCCCGAAAGCCTTTGTCTCTTATATAAAAAACTGTTCGTGGCCTCCGTGCAACCCCTGGACAGCGCCACCCATTTATTTCGCTGGCTTTTTACAAAGAGATGCAAAGAAATTGAAGTCGCAGAATCCTTCCGTCGGAGGATGGCCGGTGAAGCAAGTTCCCCTGAAACGCAGGCTCACGACCGCTCACCATTCTTATGTGATCCCCGTATGGAGTGCCCCTTTTTCTCTGGAGGAACTAGAGGCTGCGCTTGCTTTATGCAGGCGTTCCTCAGCGCCAGGACTAGACGGCATTACATAACAGGCTCTGTGCAACCTTGGTGAGCGGGCTCGAAAGGCACTCCTGCTCCTGTACAATGACTTGCGGCAGACTGGAATGGTTCCCCAGGAATGGAAGACAAGTCGCCTGATTCCGCTTATAAAAGCTGGCAAGTCGCCTTTGGGCATTAGGTCATACCGTCCGATCACGCTTGCTAGTTGTGTAGGAAAAGTAACGTAATGGATGGTTCTAACGCGTCTGTAGTGGTACCTAGAGCACTATGAAATTTATCCAGACACGTTGACAGGATTCAGGCGCGGCCGTTCATTTATAGACAACGCTGTCGACTTGATAACGTACGTCGCATTCCAGAAGGCCTGTAAACACTTGTCTGCTGCCTTGTTTCTAGGCGTTAAAGGACCTTACAATAATGTTACCCATGAAGCCATCCTTAAAGCGTTAGGAGCAATAGGACTTGGTGCAAGATGTATCTCTGGGTTCGTAGCTACCTACAGATGCGATCATTGTACGTGCTCATCGGGGATGGCCCGACACCCCATTATTACAGCAGCCGCGGAGTACAAAGTCCAACGCTTTTTAATCTAGCCCTGATTGGGCTATTTGAGGACCTGTCAAGCACCGTTCAATTTTCCATCTACGCACACTGCATTTGTATCTGGACGTCGGGGTTGACACGGCTTCAGCTTCGTGCTCGGCTTGAGAAGGCGGCCTCATCGACATAATGCTACCTTCGTAGATAAGGTCTGGAGGTGACGTCGGAAATGTGCGCAGTGGTGTCGTTTACTCGGAAGCCAATGTCTGCATACGCCATATCAATCAACGGACAAGTGATATCGTCTGGGAGAAGTCACAAGTTCTTGAGTGTTGTGACTCACAGAGGCTTGTCCTGGGCTCCTCACATGAACCACGTGGAAAAGCGACTGATTGCTAGGTCATCTGCTCAGGTTCCTTGCAGCAGAGAACGAGAGGTGCCCACACAATTCATGTTACAGCTGTACAGAGTGTTGTTTGCTGGGTTCTTCCGGTACAGCCTACCTGTTATAAGCAATACCTGCAAATCCAATTTGCATAGAGTTCAGAGAATTCAAGCCCAAGCTCTGAGGATATGCCTTGGATTACCACGCATTGCGTCAACGGCTGAAACTATTGCCATTGCTCAAGATTATTAAATCACGGCGCACATCGCCATCGAGACAATGCGTGCACATGTCAGGCACATTGCCCGGACCCCTTGCCACCACCTCGCCGCACTCACCGTGGAAACACCCCGCATGTCATTTAGCACAACTGTCAGTGCATATTGTGCCTTGCTGACATCGAAGTACATCGAAGTGGTAGTTCTGCCAAAAGGGCAGATCTACCACCGCCTGCACTAAAACAATTGAGCTTACTCCTGCCGTACGAGGAATACAGTAGCCATGTACACATCTATACTGACGGGTTGTCCACATGGACCAGTTCTGAACGCGCTGTGTTTATACCGACAAGAGGAGTAACACCGCGATTCAAGACGTCACATGTCACGACCGCAGAACTAACAGCTCTGCGCAGTGCGCTTCAATTTATTGACACAGACAGTCCTGGTACAGGGGCCGTGTTTTCCGACTCGAGACTGGCTTTACACAGCATGCAGTCAATTTTCAGACGTGGAGCTCACGAACAGCTAACATACGAAATCGTCGAATTTCATCACGACATCAAATAGAAAGGCCGCGAAATTATTTTCCAGTGGCTAACTAGCCGTTTCGAGAACAATGGAAATGATCAAAGAGACAACGCTGCTTGAGAGTCACATCATGAACAGCACAACGCTCTCATTCCTCTTTCCAGGACAGACGCTGCAGGGCAGTTTCGTCACCTGGCACACAAGCTCTCTTCAACAGAGTGGAACACCCCAGATATAAGGCGCACGAGGTTGTACGAACCGAACCCTTCGTTCCAACTCCTACCTCCACCCGGGCTTGACCGACGTGAGGCATCGCTTCTATAGCGGCTGTGGGTGGGAGTGGCTTTCACGAAGGCGTACACGACTTTGATTGGAATGGCCGACAGTACACTGCATGCGACGTCTGCGGCGTCGAAGAGAACATCGAACATTTATTGCGCCACTGTGATAGATTTCAGTTGGAAAGACAAATACTATCTATTGCATTGCGACAACTGGACAATCGGCCGTTGTCTGTGCAGGTGCTACTTGAAGACCATCGCTCATCGGCCCACGAAGCTGTGAAGGCACTTTGGTATTTATTGAGGGAGAGTGGCCTATGTCAACGTCTTTGAGCCGCTCAGGCCCTCCGCCTGCGTGCGCAAGCTCACCGCGTCCTTTCCTCCCTCTCCCCTCCCTCTCTCTATCTGATCTTTCTATTCCATCTTTCCCGTCCCCTAGAGTATTGTAGCCAACCAGACGCGTTTCTGGATAATGTCCCTGTCTTGTCTCTCTATTTCCTCCTGCTCTCTCATTTAATTGACAACTTTATTGTGCCGCTGCAAAAGACGGTACTCAAGAGAACAAAAATGAAAAAGCAGACCGTCGGCCAAGAACTAAAAAAAAAAACATTTAGTGAAACAATTAAAAGACGCTTCGGCTCCTCTGTGGGAACTGAAACATCTTTAAATTTTTTTCACTAAACCTTTTCAAGTTCTTGGTCGGCGTTCTCCTTTCGATTTTCCGTCAAACCATGAGTTTCATTAAAATGACACAGGGCGGTGGCTTCCTATGACATTTTTTTTAATGCTAAAGCGTCAAATGGCCTATTGAGCGAAAAAGCCGGCGTCTATCGTCATAAGCAACGAAACGGCAGGTAAATCACGAGCGCAAATTGACGACTTCCTATGTAATATTGCGCTAAAAGTGCAGCAATCCGCAATGACTATGCATTTGTGCCGGAAACTACGATTCCTAGGAAATTGAGAAAGATAAAAGATAAAAAATAACGCCCCAAGAACGTCCAGTGCTACGAACGGGAAGATGAGACAAGTCCCTGTACTACTGCACATAGCTGCCATGGTTGCTGCACGATAACAGCCTGGAGTGTGTGTGTCCTAGTAATTTTTGCAGGAAGCTCGATCGTGCCTACATTATCATTGGAAGTGATACGGCTTTCCATTCATGGAGTCTTCGATGCTATGGAAGTTTTATTCTCGAAGGGGATGCGTTTGGTCGACATCGTGATCCGCCTGTTGGATTTTTGAAAGACCTCCCGTCTACCGTTCCAAGCTATTCTAAGGCACCACTACGGCCAAGAAATGACGCGTTTGCATTGGGTACGTCCCCCTGCATCGACACGCTATAAAAAGCAGTCCCGCTTTCTCGCGTCCTCACGCGGCTGTAGACACAATCATATTGCAGGCACTCCCCCGAGAAAGCCTCCCCCACCTTGCGGACTTCCGCGAGTGTATTTTGCGGTATCAACCCCGTTATTCTCGAACGATCCTCGACTCGCAAGCTGTTCTTCTGCTCCATGGATGGATGGATGGATGGATGGATGGATGGATGGATGGATGGATGGATGGATGGATGGATGGATGCTATGAGCGTCCCCTTTGGAACGGGGTGGTGGATTGCGCCACCAAACCGAGTTGAGCACAGTGCGTACCCCTCGGCTGAAGAAGATGATGTGCTTCTCAAGAATTGATTGATTGATTGATTGATTGATTGATTGATTGATTGATTGATTGATTGATTGATTGATTGATTGATTGATTGATTGAAGCCCTTAATTTAAATTTTGGCCGGTGGCCTATTAAGGGGGTATGAGAGCGTTAATGAAGCGTGTTGAAGAATCCTGTCGAGGGAAGGAGCAACCATCTACTTTCGTGTGGACTTTCTAGAGAAATAACCGGTCATTACTCCATATAAGCATGAGACGTTTAGAGTACGGAGAAAACGAGTAACAGCGCTGGGGTACAACGGGACGTGACTGAGACAGCGCTTCGTCCGTCTCAGTCACATCACGTTGTCCAGCGCGGTTACTCGTTTTCTTCAAACATATACCAACCAGCGCAAGTTATCACGTCATTGCCGTCTAGAGTAGCGGTGAAGAAAAAGAAAGAAAAGTGGTGATTCATAGGCCCGGATTCATTGCAGACGTAGGTACAGGGTAGACATAGAGGTTTTCAAAAAGATAAGGAAATATAAAGGAGATATAGGCAAAATGTTAGACTGATAAGCACGCATAGATTACATGATTAGCTCAAGCAGGCTAGGTGAGTATTCGTCACCGCTCCGTTTCAAAATGGATGCTAATAAATCATCACCATGTCCACCATCATCATTTTAAGTCCAGCACAGTTTAATGCTTAAATGCCAGTTAAGCATAACTTTAGGCGTGCGGTGGTTACGAGGTTAGGAGGCCTACCTTCTTGAGTCGAGGTGGAGTGTTGAGTGAAGGTGCGTTCCATATAATGCGGAGGTCGGAAGTGTATATATCCTCCTAAGACCCGAGTCGATGCGAAACACTCACTTTTGCCTAATTACCAGGTTTAGAGGCGGTAAACATCATTTCCATTTATACGTCTAGAAAGGAACCGCCTCCACGCGTTTCTTGTCCAAAAGAACCGATATTCTTTGTTTAAACACTGAGACGTAGCATGCACCATTGGCAGTAACGACTGTCGTGTTTTCAGGAGCTAAACGCGCACATCGCGCTCTGATCGAACGAGGCTAAAAACTGCTCCTGGTCAATGGACCTCGGGATATACAACCAATAAAGAGTTCCGTTTGTGAGTCGGGATGCGCCTTTCCCTTTAGTGAGCCGACGCGTGTGATAAGGTCGTTTGCGTCCGATGACTGGCGCTTGTTCGTGCTCGTGCCGAGGAAACACGAGAAGCGAATAACAAGTGATCGGACCAAGTTGCGTTTCTTCCAACAGGTTTCCGAAATATAGCGAGGTTTCTTTTTTTTCGGGCAAAGGCACTTCCTTTAGGGTAGATTTATGACTTGGAAACAAACTGAAACGGTTGTAATGGAATTTAGAGTTGGAAAGCAAACGATATCGGGGCTGTGCACAGGTCGAATGCTCCAATGCTGGAACGAGTGCTGTTTACAATGCTTCTAAATATCTTGCGAGCGAATAAGCGTATAACTAACCGCGCTGAATGAGTAAACAGCACCTTCTGCGTACACCACTGCAATAAAAAAGTGCTACCAAAACGATACGTCGGCTCGCGGCATTTATCATGTGTCGTGATCAACTTAAGACCTTGCGAGCTACTTATCGTTCCTCATACTTGCCTGTGGACAAAAGTATATTTGCGAGGATATCCCTGCTGCTGAAATAATTAATAACGCTAATGGCGAATACGAAAACTAAAGTAACATAGCCAAATAAAGCGTAAGCGCGCATCACTATAGTTTATTAAAGCACCTGCCTGAACGAAAACTAAACTCTGTGATTTGAAACGCCCGCATGACAATTAAAATGTGTATTAAAATGTGTGTAAAAAAAGCGATGACTTACTCTACAGGAAGGAAGAAGTCGTCCCGAGTAAAATGCTTCGAACAAACCAGCATAATGTCAGTCACCTTTTTCCGGATGCGGAAGTATATTATGTCGCCCTCTGATGCACGTCATTTGCTTCTTTCGGGAAGCATTGAAATGATACATTGCGGGCTTTCCACCGCGATGATACGCATAATGGTAGACAGCAGAAGTTTTTTGTCCTTCGCCTTCCAAAGACTGAGTCTTTCTTCGAAGCCTAAAAAATGTTAGCCGTTATATTGCCCAAGAACCACTGGTCGCCCGTGATGTTCCATATATATGTACAATAAACAAATGAAATTGTCTGACAGCAGAATTCAAACGGAGAACACCCACGTACAGCAGCCCGATGCTATAAACAACAGGCCACGGGTGCATGCCTGAGTAGTAGCATCTTTAAGAATTGCCGGCGTGCAAGTTGCAGCACGTTGCGGCGCTTGGCGAGTTTTATTAGAATGTCCTTTATCTGAACACTGCACGCAGTTTTTCGGCGTCCTCAATAATGTATATAAATATATCGGTTTCTTTAACTTTACTACGTTTGTTTTTTTCTGAATAACATTGCTCACATTAACTGTACGGCTCCGCTTTGCGTCAGGTTTTGAAAGACAGGCGGCGAAATATGCCTATAGACACGAGGCTGTATTCTAAGACCTCAGGTCAGGCATGCTTTGCTCGCTGGAACGAAATGTAACAGAGCCCGTGCGGATCCTGCAGACCCTGCCAGCTTGTGCGGTTATTTTCTGCCTGGCGCGGGACTTGTGCAGCAAAGCACCGCGTCCGCTCGCATAGCACAAACATGCTCTTCCGGCGCGTCGTCAGTACGCTGGTCGAGGAGCTCTCCAGGGAAATGCTGATCGCACTGAATCAAGGCGGGCCCGCATACGGGCGCCGAGACTGTGCGTACTCCGTTTGATCCAGATTTAGAAACAATGTGATGCTGCGTTTGCGGCTGCAGTTCAACGCCGGAGGCGACCAGACGTGGCCCCGCGGGAACAGGATGCCAGGGCTGAGCGACAACGCCGACGATACCCGGCAGTCCAACAGCCGCGGAGCGAACGGGCCCGGCGTGAGCATTGTGCACTTCATACACGGGAACGCGAGAGGTCGGCACAAGAAGGCGACGACGCCGACAAGACGGTGTAGTGCTAACCGATTCATGCTCGCGGTCCTCGTGTTCTCTGTGTTCACGCACCTAAACACGCCTCATCACGCGCACTTATACTTAGTCGACTGTTGTTTTTACTGCAATTCATACTGACACTACGGCTACGAGCCTTACAGTTCAGGTAATACTCTAACACGCTGCTTTAGCGCATTCATTTCTTCGCCCTGGTGGCAAAATTGCGATGTTTTAAAAAATGAGTACATCGATAAATTTGTCCAGCGGCAGGATTCGAACAGATAATCTCTAACAGAGAAAGCGCCGGTAATGTAACCATCATTGTGCCGATGATGCTCTTCCCCCGAGCGAATGAACCGAACGATGCTTTAGAAAGCTGCTAGCTTTATTAAAACAACGATGCCCTTGACGGCGCACATTGGTAGTGAGAATATTTAGGTAGTTTTCGTTGTTTCATTGTGTAATTCTGTAGAGAACAGAGTCGTTAGCCAGGGCATCTGTAGCCGGTATAGTATATATATATAGGGGGATACAGTATGCGCGTCTCATAAACCGAGTCGGCTGAGTGGCTCGCGTTTGCCGACCAAAGCGTACCGACAAGGGCAGGTGCCCTGTGCGTCGGCGCCTTTGTATCAGTGGCAAAAGTTCTTAAAAAAGGTATTCGCTTAAAAAAGAAATGAAAACTGTCTGCACAAGTCAGTGGATTGATGGACTGTTTACGTAAGCCTTGGTCTTGCTGGGTGCGAGAGGCTCCTCAGTAAAAAAAAAGCTTTCATCATATTGCCTCGAACTGAGCCTCTGCGCAGTACTTTTAACAGCGGAGCTGTTTAAGCTTTTAGTTTCGCCGTGGAGCGTTACCAGAAAACTCAGCCCAGCTGTGCGCAGTCTCGCGTTGCCTAGCAACCAACTGCGAGAGCACCGAGCCACGTAACCTACTCGCACCCCTCGCGCGTAGGGCGCAGCCGTGACGTCACAGGCGAGTCAAAGCTCGGAACAGCTGGCGCGGCGACACCTATCGCCTCCTCTACTCCGTGCGTATACGTGCTGCTGCGATGGGAAGACCGAAGAAAGGCCGGACGCCCGAAGAAGAAGCGGCTTACCAGGAAGAGCGCCGCACTGCCAAGCGAGAAGCGATGCGTCGCCGCCGAGCTGATCCGGAACACCGCGCCCGAAGCTCCGGCTGAGAAGAGGCGACGCCGAGTCGAGGATCCCGAGTGTCAGTCCAGGGAAAGCGAGAGTCGGCGCCTGAACGCTCGACGTCGCCGAGGAAGCGAACCCGGCCTGCGACTGCTCGAAAACTTCCAGCGCCAAGCCCGACGAGACAACTTAGCTAAGCCTACCATAACCTCGTAAAACCTAGAGACGACTTATCAAGCTTAACAACAACTTAGCAAAACATGGCATAACCTCGCAAAACCTAGAAACAACTTACGCCAGCCACGTAAAAACTAGGTGATCACGAGCTCCGCTGTTGACTCCAGCCTTGCACCCCTAGTGCAAGCTGGGCACGTTTATCTTAAAGTCTAAACAGCCCGGACGCGCGCGCACTCGTTCGTAAGTTTAATCATTCACGTCCTTGCTGCTTCGAAGTCGCACCCCGCGTGCCCAGACTGTTTGTATATTAACCGAGAAACCTTTTGACTCGCCTTCGCTCTTGACGTCACCCGCTTGAGAGGACACGCTTCGATCGGCACTTACGACCCAGCGAGAAGTGTGTCTTTGCAGTTTTCTCTTTTTTTATGTTTAGCTGAAAGGTTCGGAAAGATACACGCACGGGATTGAACCAACCTCGCTGACGACTGAACTTTTATGTGACCCGTAACGCAAGAAAGAAAAAGAGAAAGATAGTCTAGAAGTTCACTTTTCTACCTTGAGGCGTTTATTTCAGTTCGTTTACAGGCGTCATTTCGGTACATTGGCTCACCTTTTTTACAGCTGGAAAATTCCCTTTTAGTATATGGCAGCTGTTCCGGGCTGGCGGAGGAGAGACCCATAACACTTATACGTTTCTTCATTCGTCGCGTAAATTTTCTGCATCTGCCTTTCTCAACATCCGTCCATCATCTTTCGAAGAACGGCGACGGTGGCAAACAACGAACGTCAATGGGCGTCAGGCTCTTGCTACGTAAAAAGAAATTTAGGAGAGGTGTGACACTTTATTCAAACAATAGAGTTAGCGAAAGCGCGGTCGTCCTCACCATCGTAATCATCAACAACAACAACATAATTATCATTGTCGTCGTCGTCATCAACGGTCCCAACAACATCTACGTCCACAATGACAACAATAACAACAAATTTAACAAGGATGTTGCAAAAACAATTGCGGTGAATCTAGGCGCCCTATAACGTAAAACTATTCCAAAATGTTTTTTATTCCAATCTCCTGACGTCAAATTTGTGTAACTGCCGACACAAGCATGAGGCGGTTACCCGCAGGGTTGTAAGAATAGACCAAGCAAACGCTCCCCTCGTTCATAGGAGGTCGCTTTTGTTTGCTTCAAAAACGAATAACATTGCCTACGCTGAGCGGCTTGTCTTATCCAATTGGCTAACAAGAAGCGAGGAGCACGCTCAATTGGCGAGGGATTTGATGGGGCCGAGCCACTGCACTGAAAATCGATAACCGGACGAAGAGGGTGGCGCCGGGGTCTGCGATTGGTCCGCTTTCCCTTATTTGCCTAGCTGCGGCTGGTCGAAAATCGCGGCGACATGCAACGGAAGGTTAAGAATGCCGCTAAAATGGATCCTCAGCAAAGAAGAGTTGGCAGAGCGAGGTCGAGGTTGGCAGGTGCCGAAAGTGCTCGAAAACTTTCCGCGGCCACGCACAAAGCTTTAATATACGCAAATAAACCCATGCTTTCCGGTAAGTGCGAGTAGCCAATGCCTGGGCGATCGGCTGCAGCCATCTCTTATTCCTTTCGGAACGGGGCAGCCTGCGGTCATTCAGAAGAAAATTCAGTTTTGTTCGGCATATTAATGCATCTTTAACGCGTACACGTAACTTTGACGCGGTGAGCTTTTGTGGTTTTGTGACGTCGCGTGACAGGCAGGTGAAGTGGGTGCAGCCCGAAAGCTTTTAACCAATAGCCGAGGGCTAATGGCGAAAAGGTGTCGAATCAGAAATAACTATTTTGCTTTTGTTCAGTCAAATCATGCATAATAAGTGTGCTCACGTCATATCATATGGGGAGCTATCGCGGTTTTCGTGACGTCCTGTGACAGCCAGGCGAAGTGGGGGTGTTACAAAAAGTTTTTAACCAATTGCGTAGAGCTGATTGCAGAATTGGAATAGGAAAGTTTGAGATAGTTTTACGTTATAGTGCATTAGGTGTTCCTTAAAGCCTTAAACTAGCCTTTTTTCACTAAAGACAGTATTTTGTTGAAAATAATATAGATACAGAAGTCTCGGTCACCGTGCGGTGGAGGCGAGTACCCCTTCCCGCTTTGTAATTAAATTATAAAATATATATAAATGTTATATATTGAACAATGTAAAAAAACGTTCTTTTTTTGTGTGTGTGAAAATTAGGGCGCCGAACGAAATCCCAACACAAACCGACATTCTTAAAGCATGTCTGAGCTCGAACCAGAACCTTCAACCTGAGCCTGAAAAAAAAAAAAAAAAAGAACATATAGTAACGGTTACTGTTCAGCACGTAACGGTTCAAGTACATAAAGGGTGCCCAAATGGCACATGTGGATGCTCAACACGTAAGCGATTCTTCGTCATTCAGCCGCTCATTCAGTCGGCAAACTCCGCTAGCAGATAGTTGCGGCTCCCGAGCGGCGTTGGTTGGCATAGTAACGTTATCGAATTGTCCGGCAGGTTGTTGGCGACCCGGGCTCACGTGTCCCACGACGGGACGTCGAGATTAGTCGAGATCCTGTCTAAGCGCCGCCTCGCGGACCTGCTGGACGGCCCGGGGTTGGTCGCCGAGGTCGGAGCTGCGCAGAGCGGCGGCCCACCTCAGCGATAGGGTGTCGGAGTTTAACTCGTTTGTGCGTTGGGCGTTACATTCCCATAATATCTGTTTGAGGGTAGCTATGTCCTGTTTACACATTTTACATGTGTCTTCTTTGTGTGCTTCAGGGAATGTCCGTTTGAGGTGAAGCGAGTTCGGGAAGGTATTTGCTTGCAGTTGGCATAGGGCCGCTGCTTGTGCCCTGTTTAGGTCTTTGTGTGGTGGTGGGAATGTTCTTGTGGCTTGTCGGTACATCTCTGTGAAGTCGTTGTATCTAGTCAGTATGTCTCGTTCGGCTGGGGGGTCTTCCCGAGAAGCTGGCCGGGCGTGGTCTGTCAGCTCTCGCCGAGCGGCATCGTGTGCGAGAATTTGGATATAGTTATAGGCAGGTACGCTTGCACTTCCGAACTTGGCCATTTCAGTTCCGTACGTCCCGCGGCGGAAACGTTGTTTCAGGGGCTCCGAACAATCGCTGTTTCTGTCGAAGCTCCCAATTCGGCCCTAATAGCTGGTCAGTTTGGTACTATTACTAGATCAACCGTAAAACGCACACGCCAGTATATACACGAAGAACAACAAAACTCGTGTGGACCCCCGCTCACGCGGCTGTGCCCGGCAACGCGTCGGCTCACAGATTAGCTCGAGATCTCGCGCGCCGAGCCTCGGCCGCGGATGCGGACGGCGTGAATGATGAGGAGAGACACGAGGAACCCTGCGAGACTTATCATGAAATAGCCCATACGTATCGCTTGAGGCGTCGCGCTCTCCCACCATCGGCCAAGCAACTCGATAAAACGCAAGCGGTTGCGTTTCGGCGACTTCAGATAAATGCATACCCACACCCAAAGTACATTACCAAAATGAGAGGGGGCAAGGAAAGCGACTAATGTAGGCTCTGTTCAGAAACAGGAACACTCACACACATAATGTGGGAATGCACCTCGCTCCTGTTTTCTCATCCCCTCGTCAGCAGCGAGACTGACTGGACAGCCTGGGGACGTCGACCAACAGCTTGAACTGGTGGACTGGGCGGAGAAGGCCAAGCAGGCCCAGGGCCTTACTTGAGCCCAATCCCTCAGCCACGTCCCCCTTTACCCTTCTCCCTTTCAATAAAGTTTATCACCACCAAGAACAAAGAAAGGAGAATAATAATATTAATAATAATAATGACGGGTGTTTTCGATAAGAGGAACATGAAGAAAAGCAACGAGTTCGTCAGTGTACGGCTTCTTGTAACACTTAAACTGCGTGCGCTAATATAAACGAGCTCACCATTCTCAACGCGAGGCAACGATGGTGCTTAACGGCACGGAAAATGTGCTTTTTTGTTGCTTTGTTGCACGCCATGGTTCGAAACGCGTTTGGCGCTTCCAACCAGATTACAAGCCCTTCGATTTCTTTCAAATCTATCCCGGGGCGTGATTTGGAATTTTTTTTCGTCCGCGCTTAGTCAGCGTAAGAGCCGATCTGCGCCCCCAGTGGTTGCGTATATAGGATAGAGCGTCGCGGTATTTAGCACACACTGTCTTTATTTATCGTTCAGAAAATGTCAATGTGCTCACTTGCTTTGATTTAAAAGAAAGCAGAAAACTGAGCGAGATAACAATTGCTATAGCAATTGGCATCTCGCTCAGTTTTTTTTTAGTAAAGAAAGAAGCTATCGCTTCTTTCTTTACTACAGGCTAGAAGAAATGTAGTTACAATTTACGTAACACTAATGTGAATGTCGTGCTCTCTCCGACAAAGAAACGCATACAAAAAAAAAAAAAAGACCTAGCACGGAATCGCTGGCCGCCGGTGTTCGAGATATCGGCATCTCAACGCCCCGATCTATAGGCCGCCCGCATAGCCAGTTCTTGCGGTTTAATTCGAAAACAATAGAGGAACAACAACAGTTCTCGCAGTCTACAGGGAAAAATACCCTGATACAAATGGAGACGTACATACAAACAGGCGTCGAGTAAACGTGTCATGTATTAGGCAGCCTATGAATTCGCTGTCTCGACTTTAGGCAAAGCTATTTATTATTTGACCCATCCCAACACATCTCTGTTCCTTGAAAACGATGCGCGGTGCTGTAGTATATGTGTCTTTATCTCCTTTCAGCGAACAGTATACACTCTACTAAATGCATTTGGGACGTGCCCTTTCTATCTTTCATTGTTGTTATTGTCATCGTGCACTCGATGTGATTGCACTGTATCACGTCTGGTACAGATGTATCACAAAGTGTAAACAAGACTTTGATGGCCGAACAGACCCCACGATTTTTTTTATTGATATGATATAAGGAGATGTTGACGCACAATTTAAAACCAAGCTTTAGCTCGGGCCTAACTCCGATGCAGCCTATTCAAATACATGTAAAACGCAGAAACGCTTTTCTGAGATAACCCCTGGACTCATTTTAATGATATGTGTTGCAGTTGACACAGAAAGTTAGATCCTAATGACTGTTGGAAGCGGAATTTCACTTTAGGACCTGAATTTTTTTAAAAGAAATTTCAGAAATTAGAAAGTTCGAAAAAAAAAATAGAATCACGAAGTTTACAAATTAATAACTCTGCACCAAGAACAGATATCGCGGTTCTGTAAACGGCATCCATTAGATCACTCAAAGCGGAGAAATTCCCGATGTCAATTTATATCTTACGCGAATTTATTCTGCTGTGTACGAGGGTTCTCCAAAAGTTGTATTTCCATATTACTGATCTTTTTCAGATTCATGTGTAACATATCAATTTTGTCTGTTTTAGACCTACTATCCGATGCAATGCATAGAATTGCCATATAGTTTTTATTGCTGAGTTACAGAGTTTTAAACTTGATAGTCTCGTTTACTGAATATTTTCAATTTTTGCCAATTTTTAATAAAAATTGGCACCTTAAATAAAAAATTCCACCAAACTAACAGTCACTAGATTTTAAATTTTTATATTAAATTCAAGAAACCTCGCCAAATTTAGTGCAGTGGTTGCCGAGAAAATCGAGTTCTTTTACATTATTCAGATAGGAGCACCCGAGTTAAAGCTTCCTCTTAAGGCGCCGGCTACTCAGCTCTACAATGGGTCTAGCCTACAACATAACAGGGTTCAAGGTTACATATGAAATAATCTTTTCATAAAGCATCAGAACTTGTGAAGCAATGTTTTCACAGTAGTACTATGAAGTAAGAAATACATGGTACATACAATATACAAGTTAAATGACTCCACAGTTATATAGAAGAAAGTCTCAAAATGCAAATGATACTGTCGCCTAATAATGCAGTCTCTATTCAGCGGGTGGGGCATATTTCACTTTCGTTTTGAAATTGTGAGCATTCGATTCGATATTCGACGGTCGTGTTTCTGAAACATTCGCAGTAGATTCGATGAGAAAATTTCCCTATTCGTACGCCCCCATAAGTTTCTACTGCGGCCATGGGACAGGGAGCCAATTGCTTCCGCTTTTTCAGTTTATCACTGTCGTTGCTGTAAGAAGACGTGAGTAGCGCCGAAGATAAATCAAATGGTTCGGGACGTTCGCACAAGTCGTAAACGGTCCTTACATAATCCACTCAAACAGTAATAAAGTTCGAAGAAGCTTGCCGCAGTGTTTCTCATTTCCGCAGCAGAATTAAGCCAACATCGCACAACTACGTAGGTCATCGACCCAGCGTTTGCGAGACCGAGGGCAATGCAGTTACTGAATCGGCTATAGGGCATACAAGCGACATTTATGTATCTGACCAAAGAACGTTGCTCTGTGGTTCGGAAACTGACGAAGTATCAGACATGATATATGTATACTCTCACGCGAATCTACAAGCCTTTATATGACGCAGCGCGGTCGCGTACGTTACACAGATAGACCAAACTTATTGGAAGAACATAATTTTCATTCAGCGCTAATTAGAGCTCACGTAAGGTGTGGAACACTAAAATTGAACTTTGATAGATGATTGCTTGTTGCATTATCCCGGGACACTTCTTTGCAATAAACGCTAGTGAAAAGACAAATCAATTTTCTTTTAGATGCTGTATGGTGTCCCCTCCATGAACCTTCATTTGCTGCGGCAGTACGCGTAGACAGAAGCGCAGAAGTGGGAAAGCACTGACTTACAATATGATTCTTCGAAAAGCCAACCATCAAACCCATATAAGGTATCTATCACGATCGCTTCTTAGAATTTAGTCGTATACGTTTCATCGCATCTGGCGATAGCGTGCGTTCGCGCATGAAGTTCAGTTGCTTGCGATCCATCTACAATACGCGAAAAATAATTCCACATTCCCCTTAAGCTTGAAGCATACGGTCGTTCGCACATCATGCTTCAGACTGCTGTTAAGTGCCTCCAAGAGCCCGTAACGTTGCCCAGAACATTGCTTTCCCGAGCAACTGCGTGCACCTCTTCCCCGGATGTCGTGTGTGTGTGTGTAGAACGGACGCGACGAAGGTGTGGTCACCGTTGCCATGCATGCAGAGTGTGATACGGGCAGTACGAACCCCTTTACGCACCTTACGATTTAAACGTGCGGCGAGGTCTCAGTAGACAAGACCGAACATACATATTCAGCACATCGGGTTGGACATGGCTCATACACAACAAATGCTTCAAATGCAAAGTAATGAGACTCGCCGTTGTGTTCAGTGCGTAACGTTCCTGAGGAATCCTAGAAATTTCTCGTGCGACCGCAGTCGAAGTTTATCGGACAGACGATCTCTGAAGGACAGACGATCTCGTTTCATTTGTGCAACGCGACTCTAGCTTATACCTGAGGGAAGTGCGTGATCAGCGGATAATCGCTGCTTCGGCATTGCGTGCGACGAAAACGCTTCGAACATCATTTATTTTATATAGCTACGATCCTTAATTGTACTTTATGATCAGTTTTGATGCGTGCATGCCTATAGGTGTATTTGCCGTTTGCGCGTTCGTCTGATCGCCGTGTGCGTATCATACCTTTCACCCAAAACCTTGAGGCAGCACGCCAGGCCGTCGGCGAGGCAAACATCAGTAGCTTTCACTAAAGACAGCACATTTATCTTGTCCGTGTCTAGGCCCTCTTCACCTGGTTAAAACCGCAGTTCTCGCGCATTGATGGCGGAGACAACTCCCAGTTCGCGAACTTTCGCAAGCTGCGCGTATACTTGGCGCATGGACACGTGACGTTGCGGCGGGATCGGTATGGTTTACGGCCAGTGTTACGACGTATGCAGCTGTAGAAGGAGCGATCGTCGCCATGGTTTCCGCTGGAATGCTGACTATATATGCCACGTGACGACCCACTTACCGTCGTTACGAAGGCGGTGCTTCTATAGCGAACGCAGTGTATACGCAGTAGTGCAGGAGTATTGCCCGACAGTGTAGCTGGAATTATTTCCGAGTATCAGCGATTAGGCATTTTTTGAGGGACGGCGTGTCCCCCCGCTTGGGGGAGGAGGTGCAAGCGTGCGAAACGTGACGATGCCTCGAATCTCCACGAAACTGTGGAGTCTAATAACGTCCCGAAACTGCACGGTTGGCTACCTGGGACGCCGTATACGGGAGGAATCTGGTATCATTTTGGCCAGCTGGGGTTCTTCGAACGTGGAACCAACGTGCGGTATACGTGGACGTTTTTGCATTCCGGCCCCATCTGAATGCGGACATGGCGTTCGGCAGTCGAACCCTCGTACTCGTGCTCAACAGCGCAACGAAGCCCAATAGTACACATAATTCTAGAGATGAACGACCGGTGACACTCACTGTCACATTTCTTTTTTTCTGTTTCTCGGAATGGTGCCTTCAAACCAAAAACTGTTTACATTACGATTTTCGTTCTTTCCGGACCACCTGCGTATAGAGAACGCTCTATAGGCAACCGTATACGACAGCATGTTTGTGCGTGGCCAGAATTTCTGGGCAGTAATTATTTTTCTTCAACTTTCGTGAAACGGGCAAAATATTTTCGCAGTTTCTCCGAAACGCGCTTAAACAGATTCAGCAACTACACGTCTCGACTTCAACTGCGACGTATGCGACGATAATTCTGCATTAAGCAGACGATTTTGTCAGTCTAGCATCGCTACAACGCCATAACGCTTTAAAAAATAACAAGGTTCTGCCCACTGCAGCCCTCGACTGAGAGGCTTCCGCGTCGTTTTGCGGTTTTTTCTTTTTCGTCCGTGAATTGTGCACAGGAAGTTGTCGCAACCGCAATCCGTAGCACGGCAAACATTCCGGTGAGAAGGTAATAATGCCACGCACATTTATGTTTCCCTCTGGAGCAGGCAGTTATACACTGTGCGGAAACCTTTTTATTTTCTTCTTCCAAAGCAGGCTCCACATGTACATAGACTTCTTGCGCCACTTCATTGTCATCATAACGTCTATCAACCACAGTTGGTTTACTTCCAAATCCCACAAGCACTTACAGATGCTTGCTTGGAATTTGCGGGGGGACTACACTTAAAACGCTTCTGCTGTTAAGCGAAAACGTAGCTAGACATAAAATTAAATGACCCAACAAGACCAAAAGAATGCGCCACAGTTTTGAGGTCGTCGTCGTCGTCGGCATCATCATCATCATCATCATCATCATCATCTATATAAACGTCAACGACCGTGCCTTGCGTAGGATCAATAAAGAGAACAGAAATACGAGGGGGCATATAGGTGACATTTCGTTTAGCTGAATGCAAAAATTGCAAGAGACATTGGTATGCGAAGCCGGGGACCAGCCCTTTATATAGATCTCTGCTCCTTCCTTCACCATCTTTTTCACTCATTGACCTACACGCCCACGATGCCATAAACCCCGTTACAGGCTATGTAGAAGAAGTTCGTGAAAGAGCCAGCCACTACCCCTCTTTGCAACCTCACTCTAAAGCAAACGAAAGCTGAAAGACGCGAAAAAGAAATCGTTCCTGCGTTAAGACCAAGGATAAACCGCGGCGGTCGCACGGTATCAAACCTGTGCACAAATCGACTGCACCTAGCGCAGCCCCAAGCACAACCTCTTTTTTCAAGCGACCGCAGGCAAGAGAACACGGCCGTGGCGGGAGCAGCGGCAGCGGCAGCAGCAGCATAAGGCGGTAAACGCGAAGAAGAAACTTTAATCCGTTACCGCAGCAAGTGAGAGCGCGCGCGAGCTTGCGCTCAGTGGAGCGGGAAAAAAAATAAGGATAAATCCGCTTATTCGAGCTAAATGCGGATGAAACGGCGGCAGTTGGGGACTGCGCCTTATATGGTTCGTAATCTCGCGGAACTCGCAGCCTAGGGGAAACCGCCCACGCTTTACAGGCCTGCCTATGCCGGGCCTTAAACCCACGGCACAACCCAGCAGCAGCCGCCTTCGCTTCCCTGCCGCCCAGACACCGGATTGGCACACAGGCGCCTCGAAACGGTTGCAGCCAGCCTGTCGCTTCGATGACAATGTTTATTTCTTCCAGTGAATTGCTGCGGCTACAGGTGCGAATCTGCAGTCAAGCGCAGCTATTTATTCGCAAAGCCCGAAAATCACGTGTGGCAGCGACAGCTTTAAACTTTTTTTTTGTTTATTTAGGCTCTCAACGGCTTTGCTTTGCGAGAGCAGGGATCGGAAGGCGTTATGTGAAGTGACAGATCCTCCTGAGCTGCAATGGGAAATTGTCAAACTGGATTTCCCTGCCTGGAAAAAAAATAATAATAAGGTCCGATGTCACCAGTAGTTCTCGCTCACTATATGTTCCTGTGCGGCTCTATCTCGTTTGCTTGGCTTCGCTTAGCTGTTTACTTAAATATTTAAGCATTTTTTTTGTCTGCCTCGAGTGCACAGCGTTTCTGCGACGAAGTCAGCTGCGCATTAAGAGTGCTTACAGCAATGCTATAGCCGCGGTGCGGGACCTTCTATGCGTGTGCATTCGTTTTTGATGGTACGCCGGAAACGGAAACAGTGGCAAAATAAAATTTGCTAAAGAAACAAACGCGCGTGCTCTGGAATGGGAAGGCGTAGTGCGCGTTCTTGTGCGCAACCTTTAATCCGTGTGTGCCGCTCTTTCTATAAGAAACTTATGATTCTGTCTTTTTTTGGTAGCATACGCGGCGCGGGATATAGTGCATCGAATTTCACTGAGTACTTGCGAGATTTTTGCACAGCAATTGCCACCTTCTGCTTTACAGAGCGCCGCACGCCGCTGACGCATCGTCCTATATAACTGTGCGGTTCAAGACGTTGGATCTGCTATGCGGCACTACCTTGTCACGTGTTCATTTTTCTGTTTGTTTTCCTCACGTTCACATAAGAAGCGCGTACGCCTCTTTATGCGTGACTTGAAAATTTTCTCTCTTCAGTAAGCGTTACGAAAAATCTGATCACAGAATAGCTAATACCCCTGTCACATTAATTTCATTAGATTCGAATGACATTCATTGCAACGAATGCCATTCGATCGACCTGTGGTGGTATTACACCGGAAAATTTAATGCCATTCCGTTGTGATATCAATGTCGATCTTTCCAAAAAAGGAGAAAAAAAGAACTGGCGAGTAGAACAAGGTGTGGCGTGAGTGTCTGAAAAGTCAATCGATGTATCTTTAAATATGAGGCGGCACTTTACTGAAATAAGACTCATATAAATCTTCTATTTCAGAATGTCTGCATGGCCACGACAAGCCAAGACAAGGCTTAGCCAGCTTGGCAGTCATAGCCATTGAGTTGGTCATAGCCGATAAACTGAACACAAACAATATGACTGACATGGCAGCGCTGAACGACGACGTTCAGTTGCAGCCGGTGAAGCGGTTACTTGATGCGTACCTCGCTTTGTACGTGCACACAGGCACCCGTTTGTTAAAAAAAAAAAGGAAACTGGCAAGTAGAACAAGGTATGTGTGAGTGTCTGAAAAGTCAGTCTGTGTATATTAAAATAAATATGAGGTGGCACTTGACTGAAGTAAGACGCATATAAATCTTTATGTCAGAATGTCTCCATGGCCACGACAAGCCAAGACAAGGCCGACAAGTAAAGCGACGGCGGCCACGCGCCACTGAATTGAAGAGTAAAAAGATACTGTGACAACCTGCCATACAGCGTTTCTCTCCTTAAAGTAACAGATGTCTTAAAGCGCACGGAAAATAATTAGCTTCTTACACGAACGCTTCTCAAATTACGAACGCTGAATGTCTTATTTCACATTGTCTCTGGGGTAGAAAGTATGGATTCGGTTTGAGTGCGAAGCCGAATGAGCTTCTCCGAACTCATTCGATTCTTATGACATTAGATATCGCTGTGTACCAGCCGAATAATGTCATTCGATGCCAATGCCATTCAGTTCTAATGACATTCAAACATCCATATCATAAGCAGTCAACAAACACTCACACCAAGGACAACATAGAGGAAATTACTTGTGCTTAATAAATGAAATAAGAGACGATAAATTAATGGAAATGAAAGTGGAGGACAAAACCATTTGCCGCAGGTAGGGAACTATTCCACAACCTTCGCATTGACCGGTTGCCTTCACCCAAAAAGATCTCGTTCTCGTGGCGCCTGCGGCAGAAGGGATGTTCCACGCCCGCCGCCAAGGTCTTTGAGTGGTGGCGCTGGCTAACACTCCCAGGGTTCTAATAAGAAACATAAATACCCAAGAAAGTGGATGGGGAAACGGCGCCGCGGTAGCTCAATTAGTAGAGCATCGCACGCGAAATGCGAAGGTTGTGGGACCGTTCCCCATCTGCGGCAAGTTGTTTTTTCCCCCACTTTCATTTCCATTAATTTATCGTTACTTGTTTAATTTATTAAGCACAATTAATTTCCCCTATGTTGTCCCCGGTGTCAGTGTTTGTTGGCTGCTTATGATATGAGTAATAAAAAGCGGGCCCCTCGGTTAACCCCCTGTCTTCTCATTTATTCAAACATCCAGTGTGACGGGGGTATAACTGGCTACATCTCTCAGTAAACGCGTGCCCTTAACAGACGTGTTCACAACACGTTCCTAATCAATAGGCGGCATCAACGAACGAGAGGAACAACAACAATGTCCACAATGACAACAATAACAAAGAACGACTGCGGGAATTGACCAAGGCCGTCCGTCGTGCAATACGATACATATATCGCGATATCACCGTGTCGTGTTCGCACCACTTCAAAGACAGCGGGCGCTAACATGTTATCACTTCCTCTCGACGAGGGCGATCTCTTTCGCCGTTGTGCGAGAAAGCACGGACAGCACACGGGCATTGCCGCGGCAGCGCCGTCTGGCGTCTTCATCCGTCATCATTAACGAACGCTTTCTGTGACGCCCCATGATGCATATGTGAAACTATAGCACTGAGTATGAGAACACCATTGCTCTGTTTTGCCTTTGTTTCTCCTGCCTCAATCTCCCGGCCCATCGTTACTTGCCGGAGGGCGAGATTAATTACCAGTACAGCACGCTGCAGCTGCAGGGGACATGCGATATTCAATCTAGCATCCATAAGCTGCATACCATGCAATGAGCAGGAAGAGGCACCTCGCGTGTCATAGGCGAGCGATGTTTAATAAATTGATTGCGCTAAAAGCAGCGTGCGAGTCGAAAGAAACAATGCAACGACAGGACGAAAGTTCGCGCGCACTCTATATAGTACGAAGGTTTCCGGAAAATTTGCGTGCGTGTGGCACGCCCTGTTCGCGCATGTGGCAACAAGTGTGCGAATACTATTGCGGTATACATCTAGATACACGTACTGCTCGTTCGAATGCACAATCTTTTCTTTTTTTGTTCTTTTGGCAAGCAAATGTTTAACGGAAGTATTTGCGGGTGCAGCCGTGTAGCTATAGACACCGCATCTGCTGCTTTCTGCGGAAATTGAAGTGGAAAGTTGGGCGAGTTGGTATACATTCATGACCGTTACTGCGCGAACAAAACGACGACCGAGTGAAAGGACGCGGGACGGGCGCTGTCCTGCGTCCTTTCGCCCCGTCGTCGTTTTGTTCGCGCTGTTATACCATTATGAACTTTTCTGCAGCGTTGACAGAGTTGGCACGAGATTGGCGTTGCGCTCATGCGTGGGCGAACGGCACAAGTCAGCATGCGCGAAGAATCCAAGCAAGAGGCTCCGCTCAAACTCCGCCTTAGCCCTACATAGCTGAATCCATGAGATGATTACGCCTCGGACGATCTACATAATGGCACGCCTCACAAACGTCGCAAGGTCACTCACCACTTACATATATGCGGGTTTCGTTCGTTCGCATCTGGTTCAATTTGCGCAGGAGAAGCGATGAGACGGTCGGCGACTGACGACAGATAAGTGTAGACCACGCCTGTGTAAGACACCGACGCATGGAACGGATCTCCTGACTTTGTGAGACTGCGCATACGGTGTGTACGTGCCTTAACGAGAGCAGGAAAAAGACAGCGGTAGAAGGTTATGGACCATTACTTTCAGGCCTTCTCTTCTCGCGCAACGACGTCAGGTCTTATTGCCCCTGTGGAATTCATGCGCTGTTACGTTAACGGTCGAGAGATAGACGCGGGAATACGAAGTACCGGTTAACGCAAAGCCGGCCGAATGCGATTTAGACCCAGACAACGAAGGCGCCGCGCTGTTACCGAAAGCCGAACGCCGTATATGCCAGGCAACGAAACGCACAAGTTCGCGCCGTTTTGAAACCCAAGAAGCAACGGAAAGAAAAGTTTCAGCCGCGTGTCCGAATTCACGATGCGCCAAACGGCGCCGCTCCGCAAAGGGAACATTTAAAATTTTACGCGTCGGTGTATCGCTTTACCATGGGCTTCGCCGAACAACTCTTGCGTGGCGGGAGAGCCTAACCTGGAGCACTACACCTTTAAGAATACACGCAGCGGTAGACGTGCCTGTTCGGTAGCTCTTCGCGTGGGATGCGGGGCTGCAGCGCTTAACCGGAGAGCCGCGTCTCGCTGGGCTGCGAAACGGCAGCCTACAGGCAGGGCCGCCGCTGTGTGGGGCTGGCGAATCTCCGTTCCGGCCTACCGCCGCTGTAGAAGTAGTGCACCTGCCGTGTTTGCGGAAGGTGGCTGCTGCGCCGAGGGTCGTTAATCTTTGAAGACGGCGGCGCGCCCGGATCATTAGTGAGCGCGTTTTCCCTCCCCCTTTAGCCCTCGCGTGATGGGCACCGCGCCCGCCCGTACCGGCCCCATGGCCATCTCCGATGACGTGAGACACGACGCATTAATTGAGGGCCATGCGTACGGATTTGCATGAGATTAACCGCGTCCTCTCGAGGCGATCGCGTGCGCACGTGAGAGCAAGCAAGCTCTCGGTGATTTTGTCGAAGGATTTCACTGTGCCGCGCGGAATGGGGGTTTGGTACGCATTTAAGACGCACTGAGGCGGGTCCTTGGAAAAAAAAGTGGTTGGGATGTGGATAGTGAAGAATAACTGGAAGTATCCAACAACCGCGCGACGACGGGCGTGCTTGCACGTGTCGTAGATGACGTCGTAAGCGAGGTGTCACGTGTTATGCGCGTTTATGGGGCAGCAGTATTGACTGAGTGGTATGATAGTATGGACATTAGACAACTAGAGTAACAAAAAGAGCGCGGGTAGTGTCTTTCGCAGATGCAAATATTAGCCCGATATTAAACTTTAGTTTCGAATTTACGCCTATCACAGTAAATGTTTTCGAACCTTTAAAGGAGCTGGTTGGTCCAATGTATTTATGGTTTGTCCAAAGACCAAACAAGAAGTAAGATCGAAGCGTTGAAGGGGACAAATGAAGTTTTCTTCTTTTGGGCAACTTCTTTTGTGGCAAGTAAACCTTATGATAGCTTCGACAGATGACTCCAACGTTGCGTGAAATAAACATTAATAGCTACATCTGTCGAACTCTCGTGTCCTAGATGAGCATCAGGTGGTCATAATTGATACGCTGTACTTAACCACGGCTACTGTCATCGCAGGTGTAGTTTGAGCTCGCTGTCAGGTGCAATCAAATTTTTACAACATTAGAGGGTACGGGTGTTAGCTAGGGGAAAATATAGAACACTTACGGGTGCGAATTTTTTTTTCTGTATCCTTGAATCAAGTTTTAAGTGTCTGCTTGCATTCGGCAGCCTCGAGAGCTATAATGAAATCTGCTTTGTATTTAAGAGGTAGCTTCTTACAGTTGCACCGAGTACTTGGACATTGGAGTAACGACGTTAGTGCTTTGCTGGCAACGAAGTCTTCCTCACTCGTTTTCCTCCGGATACTGGCCTCGCTTGGACAGTTAATTATATTGATGGGTATACTCATCAATATAATTTTACATAAGGAGGAAGAAAAACATCCTATAGTAGATGTTCGAAATGTTTGCCAGGTGATGCACTCTTAAAGATAAAGGTCGTCATGTTCACTAACTAAATACTAACACGTTACTTGTCCCAAAAAGCACTACCTTCTTAGAAGTCAGGTGGTAAAGTGATGGTTAGTACTTTTCACTACCTGCTGAAGCTAGAAAAAAGCACTAACTTAGTACTAACGGAACACTACCTCGGTAGTACTAACGGAACTAAAATATAATTACCTACAATACAATGGGACCTATTCGGTTTATCAGTGCCGCTTGCATTGTCATACGAAGTCGATGGTATTGTAAAAGCGTAATACGCACCGTGGTTGTTTAGCGGCTGTGATGCTGGGCTTTTAAGCTCGAGGTCGTGGGATTGAATCCCGGTCACGGCGGCCGCATTTAGATGGGGGCGAAGTGCGAGAACACCCGTGTACTTTTGTTTAGGTGCACGTTAAAGACCCTGGTGGTCCAAATTATATTGGAGTCCCCCACTACGGCGTGCCTCATAAATTGTGCTTTTGGAGCGTAAAACACCGTATTACAGTGAAGCTGTATATGGCTAGCCGATTCGTCCGTCCGTCTGTCGCCTGTACGCCGAAAACTCATCCGGCGCAAACCCGTGCGCATGTGCGAAAAAAAGAGAAAGATAGGCGTGCGATTGGCTGCGCCAGTAGTGACGTCGTTGCTCTCCGCTGCACCCGAGCGCGAGCGCAGAAGTTTCTCTCCGGCTCCGAAATGGGTCGGCCACGCGTCATACGTACTCCTGAGGAGCAGGCAGCTTTCGATCAGCAACGCCAGGAGCAGAACCGGGAACGAGTTCGTCTGCCCCGTGCTGATGCTGCAGCCCGGGCGCGAGAACAGGCTCGTCACAATCACAGCTCAATAGGCCACGGCCAGACAAGCTAGTAGTGGCATAGTAGGCCCAAAGTAAAAAAAAAAAAACTACTAAGAAGCCTTTCTGGCTAGTAAAGGCAGCACTTACAAGCTTTATTATCCGCTGACTAGTACAGAACTAGTCAGAAGGTAATAAAATACATAGTAATATAGTAAACGCGTTCGCTTTCTAGCTATTTACTAACATTATTTTTAATAGTGTGTTTGCATCACGCAAATACGGACGACTAGCGTGATGCCTGTGAAGTGAGCCATTCACACGCTATTCAGACGCACATTAGCGAGCAACTGTAGAGTGTGCAAGCGAGGCCAGTATTCTGGAGGAATATGGAACATCATTTTATACATGCGACAATTAGCTTATGTGTAACTGCGCTTTTCCGTGGGTCTATGTTGTTATATGTTAGTGAGTGAGGACTTGGACACTACATTGAGAACGTGCCGTGTATACAATCCTTCGTTTCTTGTAATGTTATCATCCTGGTGGAATTGTGCCGTGATTGTGACTCAGTGCTCGTATCGTCTCCTATTTAAATAAACTTCTAAACACACACGAGTGAGAATATCTTCGTTGCCCGCAAAGCATTAAAGTCGCTGCTCCAATGTCCAAGTATATTGTTGCAGCTGACAGGAGCCGCCGCTGAAATATAAAGCAGATGTCATAATAGTTGTCGAGGTTGCCGAATGCATGTAGACACGCAAAACTTGATTCAAGCGATCACGGCCTTTACACGTGCACGGCGATCAGCGCAACGTGCTCGATGACTTGAATCATGTTTCAGTTTGAATCATTGCAGTGTGAACGGCAGGCAGTTCGCATAGGCGACGTTTATCATAACGCAATGTACAAACAAGTATACGTATACAGGGTTACGCAATTGTATAAGGCCACTAGAACGAGGGATTAATGTCGCAGCTGTGGTCAATAGCCACCAACGGAGTCTGTCAACTGTCATTAAGCAAAAGCACTTTGCGAAAGTACTCAATGGGCGTAGTATCAGAGCTCTAGAAAATAGCGCCAAATGGGGCTGAAGCAGTTAATAACTTATCCGACAGCCGGATCGGTTGCAAGTGCTCCATTCGCTCTACGAGTGCAGAGCTTCTTTCCTCTGAAAGATAAAGTCACTTCTATACAGCGTCATCGGTGAGCGATCAAAGGAGCCGCTCTTACCGTCTTAGAAGCTTGCCGTCTTAAGGGAAGCTAATGCTTCAGTGGTTGCTGAGCACCTACTTTTTTTTTTCCTCCTGTGTTGTTTTCGCATCGTTCTTCTGGTGGGAGCCCCCCCTCTCTCTCTCTCTCTCTCTCTCTCTCTCTCCCTCCCTCTCTGTCGCTGTTCATCTCTTCAACTATTACCGTAGCAATCGGGCTATTCGAGTGAAAACTCAGGACCTCCTTCATTGCAGGTTCAGGCCGCGGTAGCACATCGTCCACTCTGCCCGTAAAGTATGAAGACGATCCAAAGGGTAGGGTTGCGAAGCATCGTTTTGTGCGAATGGTCTCCAGTAAAATACAAGCTCAAATGGCACAGAAACACCGGTTCAAGGTAACGATCGAGCGAATCGTTACAGGGCTCTATATCGGCTGCTTCTTTGGTATCGAGGCGCGGGTTTGACACATAGCGCTACATTCGTATCCACGGCGATGCCAATGGAGCTTAGTCATTGTCAGATCAATTTAGCGCAGCTCTCAGAATTCGCTGAAGCGGTATTGTAGGCTCTGTGCACACGCTATGCTCCCAGCTTCGTGTTTGTTTTGACGACGCTGCTCGATGACGAATAAGCCCCAGTAATCCCAACGCATCGTTTTTTTCGTATACTGAGTTTGATAACTCGAAACGCTCATTTAAGCGAGGGAAATTTAACGCACGACACACAGTACAGTCCTGGACATCGTGTAGCGATGTTTCCCTTGTGGATAGCTGCGCAGACCGAATAGTAATTAATTAATTATTGAGTGCTTACTATACTACTCATATTTTGCTGAAGTAGTATTTTTATTGCACGAACCTATTTTGCATGGCCTTTCTGGGGTTAAGACGGGTGGCTCTTCAGAGAAAGTCACTTAAGTCATGGCTGCTTGATGTGAGCACCGGTACTATGCGATGACCAGTGCATGAGCAACCTTCTTGTGCATACCGGCATACTGTCCTCATCGCTGTCCTCATGACGCGTTACGCAGGCCTGAGTACGTTGCTTTCTTTCGCAATCCTATCTCGCGATCTCAGGGCAGCGAAGGAGGGTCGCAAGTTATGACCACCAGCGTCTTCTACTCAGAACTGGATGCGTTAGCACGCCTGGACTCAAGATCACTTACGGCGAAAAAAAAAAAAAACTACTCGCACCGTGGCCACGTCCTTGCAAGCCTAGAAACCGACATGTGCATTACCGCGTATGCCTGAAGATGGGCAGATCTCAGTCACTGACTCTAGTCTCTGTGTGCACCTGTGGAGAAGTGGCACCCTCGGTGTCTCTTCCCTCCTTTCTTTTCATCCCCCTAACCTCCTTCCTATACTGAGGGTAGCAAACTCGACGTGTGTATGGTTGACCTCCCTGTCTTTCCTTCACCCTCTCTCTCTCTCTCTCTGACACAGCAAGATGAGGCACCACGTCCACCTGCATGGTTGCCGGTCATGAACGTCTTGAATTTCAGGACGAGAACTTATAGGCTTGAGCGCAACAGATGCACTCGTGCCTACTGCGTCTAAAGTGCTTTAAAGAGAGGCGGTCCCGCCGAGCTTAAACGAGGAAAATGCGAGCTTATAGGATATTCGCTTCCCGTAAGGCTAGCTTAGACAAAAAAAAGTACCATAAAAGTGTTATGCAAGGCGAAATTGTTTAAAAAATATATCTCATTCATTAAAAAAAACATCTCCGCAAAGAGAGCAGTGCGTGACGACGCGAGCGTGCCTTAATCCCTCAAAGGTTCGCGCGTCGCGACGAATTTTTCTCTCGGACTTTCAGATTAGTTTGCTGTATTAGGTAACTTCTCTTCCCGCGCAGCACATTTATTTATTTATTTATTTATTTATTTATTTATTTATTTATTTATTTATTTATTTATTTATTTCCTTGCAGCCTTCTCTAAAAGCGAGCAGGGAGCCACCATAGAAACCTGTGACGTCGTGTCATCTGGGCCCAGTCGTGCGGTGTCGAGCTTCGTACGCAGGAAACCAGGCAAAATCATTTCGCAAACGTTTTTTGTGTGTCGTTGATGCCTCAAAAAAAAAAAAAAGATGTTTCGGTCGTTTCGGAAGCACGAGTGCATGATTTTCACTTTAGATCCGGGATGACGTAAAACTGTTGAATGACATCTATGCTATAAAAGCTCGACTGACTAATCACGTTGCACTATAGTTCGCCGCCTCTCGCGCGAAACTTGCGAAACCGCGGACGCAGTGAGCTATAGCAGTTAGTTCTGCGAGCCCACGCACAGAAGCAACGCCGACACTTAAATTTTGCGTACGCTGCCTGCAGCGACAGTATTTATGCAGGAAGCTTGACTTTCCACACTTTATGAGCCGTTGGAGGCGCTTCCTGAACGCGTTGTTTGAAAATTTCGTGACCATTGTTTCCGAAAACATAAAATAAAGAATCATAAAAAGCTACGAAAAGAAGCGAGTCGCAGTATATAACAGCAGAAAATCGTGGGAGACACACGGGGAATGCAGGAGATGGAAATTCACTTGCCTTGAAGAAGACAAGTCCACTTATCGAAACGTCGAGGCTCCTGTTCTCACCTTGTTCTCGTGTTGCTCATTAGGTAAAAATCGTTTAATGCAAGTCGTAATTTCGAATAGGAACTACATGGTTTCTCGATCGGCGAAAAACGGCCTCACGGTCAAATTACTGAGTCGCCCTTTCTTCTTTTCCTTCATTTTCTTTTTTTTTTCTCTTTCGCGATGAACCCATCCTCATTCCCGGGCACCCGCACTCTTTGTAGTATAGGAAAGCAGACGGCACGGCCCAATTTAAAAAAAAAATTATATATTAGCCGTGATCGCGCAATCTCATTTAAACCCAGTTCACAACAACACAGCCCATTCACGAGGTGCCTGCTTATTGAGCTTGGGCGAGGAAGACCACTACATTTCGAACAACGCGTCTAGCGCCACGACTTCAATGATCTGTACCACCTTGGTCTACTTTAAAATTCGAAGAACAAAAAAAAAACTTAGAAAAATTGAGTTAATCATCTTACGTTGCATATGTGCAAAAATGGAGCACTTGCTTATTGGAACTTGTGCGGAACGAGATGAAAAGCGTGCACCCGTCTCAATGCCACTCCGTGTACCGGGTTCATTTCCACGCACGTCTCATTAAAATGGGTTATCGGACCGTGAACGTATACACAGCAGTTCACAACAACACAGCCCATTCACGAGGTGCCTGCTTATTGAGCTTGGGCGAGGAAGACCCCTACATTTCGAACAACGCGTCTAGCGCCACGACTTCAATGATCTGTACCACCTTGGTCTACTTTAAAATTCGAAGAACAAAAAAAAACTTAGAAAAATTGAGTTAATCATCTGACGTTGCATATGTGCAAAAATGGAGCACTTGCTTACTGGAACTTGTGCGGAACGAGATGAAAAGCGTGTACCCGTCTCAATGCCACTCCGTGTACCGGGTTCATTTCCACGCACGTCTCATTAAAATGGATTATCGGACCGTGAACGTATACACAGGTCCAGAGCAAAACTGACGAGTTGAAGGACCATCGCGAACGTTTAACGTTCTCCTTCTTTTTTTTCTCTATCTATTTTCTTCTCGAAACGCTCGTGGGTCTTTCGTTGGTGTGAGGCCATTTCAAGACTCCACTCTTCTTTTCAATCTAAACTATGCCCTGCTTCGTTTGTGCTTGAGAGGGGCTCTTCTGTAACCCTATGCTAAAGAAATACAGTGGCCGGTGTGGTCCAACCAATCAGCGGAGTGAATACGATAAAGAGAGGGAAACAAGAGATAGGCGAGGGGCGGGGGTGGGGGACTAGGAAAGCAGTTTAACTTCTTGCTTTAGATAGGACACTTTATTTTAGTTTTCATTTTAATTTTTCGGAACATCGGCATTTGAAGCGTTCTTCTCGTAATTACGGCCTCGGGGGGCACCCAATATTTTAAGATTTGTAGTTTAACATGAGCGTTTGTATTTTGTGAAGTGCTCGAGAACACGTGTTGTTGTGGAATAATGGTATGTGTGTGCGCGTGCGTGCGTGCGTGTGTGTGTGTCGGTGCGTGCGTGCGTGTGTGTGCGTGTGTGTACTCTAGGACTGTTGTCACTATAGGCTTTCTTATATCCTATGTCTGTAACTTTTTTTGGAGCGGATCTATGAATTAGGAGAAGAGGCGTAGCCGGTGCGGCATAATAGGCCCCGACATATATAGCTGCAAAATTGTTATTTCGCATGCATGCACATGCATGCAGCGGAGCCGTTCAAGACACAAACGTCTTCAACGTCAAAGAAAATAGCACACGGCATAATCTTCGTGTTGTGTGCATTTACTCGCAAAGTTTTGCCCGTAAAGGAACCGGGTCCAATGTGTCCGCACGTACGTATCCGTGACCGTGCAGCAGTCTGCTGCAGACACGGTGATGATTTTCATATCGGCCTCTCGTTGTGGCAGGCAGTCTCTGTCACCGTCCCAAAGGACGGCAATAAAAATGAGATTCATTTATTTGATGCTAGAAGTGTTTTTTTCGTTCGCAACATTCGCTTGTCGAATGAACTGACAGAAACGGCGTAACGACGTTCAGGAAGTATGAGTAAAATAAACGCGTACGTTTAACACACAGTTACGAGAAATCCTGCTTCTACTTCGTTCCATACATGGCAGGCAGCGCTGCGAAGGCTAGGCTCACTGTCCGCATCCGCGAGTAAAAGAAAGCATACCGCGTCGCATATGATAGAAAGATATTAAGCACGTGCCATGCAATTCAATGTAACATATAAGTCTCGTACATTTACTTCGCAAAACATGACGTGCTTATTACGCGATAATCGTCGGAGATCTGAACGTATCTACCACCAAACGAGCAGAACAACACTGTGTTTCGGCGGCCATAGGCCAAAGCGCATCACTATAGCGCCGTCGACCAATTGAAACTTAATACGTGGCCTATACGGTGTGATCATTTCTAAGTTTTACGGGATTAAAAAGAAAAAAAACGAAAATCGCCCATTGCAGATAACATATTTCTAGACCTCGAGCTGGATATTATTCAGAGAGGCGGAGATTACTTGTACGAATAACCAAAACACATATAGTTACAAGAAAAAATCACTAATTAAGTTCATAGTTAATTACTTAACGGCACATATTGCAATTTACGAGTTGTAGCTGGAGAGTTTGAAAGGTGTATCCACTTAGAACGAATTTCCAGAAAGCCACCACTTTGGAGATGCGCGCCATCAAACTGGCCTTAAAAATTCACTGTTGTTTCACTTAATTTTTTTTAAACAAAACGCTCTTTTATGCATGGAAGCACGAGAATAACTGCAACGCCGACGTATTTCTTCGCACATTTTCAGAATGAACAGCTGGAAACTGGTGTCATCCTGAAACTTTCTAAGTGGAAGCTCTTTGCGAGCTCACCGGCAACAATTCGTGAATTGCGATATGTGCCGTAAAGTAATTAATTAGGAAGTTAATTAGTAATTTATTGTTAATTAGTCTATTGTGCATTACGCCTTCTAGTGCTGCTAATGCCCGCCTCTTCGAATAATCCAGCCGAAGGACATGAATTATGCTATCTCCCCTCAGGCGAGCTTTAAAAGTTCCGTAAAACTTAAAAATGCTCACCCTGTATAGTGAAAGCTCACATAAAGCTCTGTGCCGCGTATGCACAATTATCCTTGTTCTCGCCTTTACGAAATTTAATTCTCCAACAGTGCAAAAAAAGGAAAAGCCCTACCACCATCAGCGAACAAACGTCGTTGCACATTCCTCGCTATTCACTTGTCTGCACTGTCAGACTGTTGAGAAAGTGACGGATTGAAAATAAGAAAGGAAAAAAAATATGCGTGGCTCTGCTGTCGCAAACACCAGAGACCAGCGGAGCAGGGGAGAGGCCAGTAAATTAGTGCGAAACCGCACACTTAGCTCAACTTTTGCTGGGCTTCCCCCAGCTTCGCTGGTCTCTAGTGTTTGCGATAGCAGAGCCACGCATACGTTTTTTTTTTTGCACTGCGAGAAAGAGGAGCGCCGAAACGAGCGCGTGGGTATTTGTCTGAGAGCAATGACGTCACACCACCTGTGTCTTCGCCGCGCCGCTCCTTCTCCCCCGCTAGACTCTACTCGCCCTCGCCGCGTTGCTATGCTGTGCGACTCTGCTCTCACTCGCCGCGTCGCTACTCAGCTATTGCTTTCTCTTAGCTCTCTTTCCCCAAGCTCGGCGAAGCTGCGGACGTCAAGAGAAAGCTAGCGAGTTTCTAACAGCTCCGCTGTAAGAAAAATGACTATTTGATTCCTGAACCAAACTAGGTTTCTGCAGAAGCCGCAGCCGTTAACTGGCCACAGGAACCGCTAAAGGTGTCACAAATTGGCTTTTTTGCAAGTGCTACGTATATATGGCATCGAAACGTTTATTGTCCATCAGATAAGAGTAGGTACATTCGGCGCAGCGGATTTCCGCGATGAATGTGACCCTGAACCATCAGCTCAGTCGGCGGAGACACACGACACCGAGCTACCACCGATCACAGGATCTGAACCTTCACGCACCACGAAGCTCTCGCGTGACAGCACCCGCGTCTCAAATAGCTGTAGCTGGCATTCGGCGACGAACCACTCGCCCCCGAAACTCGGCAGCGGGAGAGCAAATGCCCTTCGCGGAGAAAGTTCGAGTACGAAAAAAAGAAAGAAAGAAACTCGATTTAAAATGGGAGAGAGAGGGGGAGAGAGACAAACGAATGAACTCGCTTTATCGGCACGTATGATGAGCTTGACAGCGTGTTGTTGCACGCCGGATGTTTAGGTATAGTTGTTCCAGCGTGGACATATAGGTAGCGTTGGTTGTTTCGATCGCGTAATTCCGTAGAGAAGGGTAGGATGTGCATCCTACCGGTGTCTGACGAACCTGTGCCGTTAGTACATATGAACGCATACGCCAACTCCTTGGATGTAGCTGTCCCGTGTCGAGCTATATGTCAGGCAATGGTGTAGTTTTCGTGAAGCAGAAGTTTACGGGAGGCCTCCAGAAACGCCACTTGTGTGCTGGATGTTACACACACAAAATAACAGCTTCTAAAAAGAAAATGTGCGTATATCCATATACATGTAAATATCAACGACAAGAAAGGAAACCGAGGGGCCCGAATTTTATTAGTCAAGTCACAAGAAGCCAACATACAATGACACGAAGGAAAGCTGTCTTTTGTGTCTTTGTAGGTTGGTTGTATGCTGACTATATGTATATAATATAAATATGTTTTTTTACGATGAAGCTATATACAGTCAAATGATAAGAAACGAATAAACAATGGCATGAGGGACAGCTGTCCTTCGTCTCATTGTATGATGGCTTATATATATGCGACTCTCACCGCTCTAGGAATTGGTGTAAGCGACGCATGTGAACTGCGTTTCTGGGCGAAATGTCCACCGCATCCCTCGGCGTATGCGTTCATCACAGCCTGAAAAGGCTGTGATGCATTTTTTGTTTAGGCGTCAGCAGGTGCTCGTGTTCCGATCCCCGCTTCACCGCGCATTGAAGACGTTCCGTCTCCATTAGAGACTCCTTCAGACGCTCTGTCAAGTTCGCACTTACTTATACGCTTCGCCACCATGTTGTTCCTGTTTGAGCTCGTGTCTGCTGCTTATGTCCCCCCGCCGATGATCTTGCTATATACGGGATTTACGTGGGACACATGAAGCACACAGCAGCAACCGTAAAAAAAGAAAGCTTGTCATACGGTCATTGCATTCATCCGGAATAAGAACAATGTCGACCGCACACGAGAGAAAAAGACAAAGAGAGAGAGAGAGAGATGAATTTGTTTTTGAAAAGTTGAGTGTCTAGCCTTGTGCTTTATTCTGCGAAGGATAAGACGAAGGGAAGGAAACACGGGGGATATAGGTAGGCTGAAAAATGAGGGAAAACTAAAACGTACAGAACTTCATTTTGCCGCGAGTGAATTGTATGAAAGTGCAGAAAGCAGGTTTTTGGTACTGCAGAACTGGGCGGGGGGGGGGGGGGGGTCTTGGCAGTCGGACGTGGGCAACATTGAATGCCCTCGCTTCCCACGCCAGCGAAGAACCCTCTGTTTTGTTTCTTTTTTTTTGCTTGTTCAATAAATTCATTTTTTTTTCTCTCAACCTGTCTGACATTCACATTTCCGCTTCTGGCACTCCACCGTCAGCGCAGCGTAGGCGGGCCATGCGCAGTTACCCGTAAGGCCGACCAGACGGCCCCCGTTTTTAATGCACGGGCGTTTTATTGCGAAGTCTCCGCGCAATTTCCTGTCAAACGTGTGTAACGGATTTATGGCGCACAGGGCGTTTGAAAGCGCAGATTGACGTCATCGCCGTTTCGTAACGAAATGCAGAAAAGAAAAGGCGTAGGTTTCGGAACAGCCGAGGGAAATATCTTCCTCTACCGCTGGTTTTCGTTTGCCCGGTGCCTCGCGAACGACCTGAATTCTCCGTATTCTTAGCGATTTCATGTCCGTTCTATAGCACTACGCTTCCTCAACGTGAAACTGTTCCACATCTATAACTCCTATACCAAATTATCGATTATAGCGGCTTAGTTATTGCGTTAATTTACTTCGATTCTGAAATCAAATAGCCAAATTATATCCTTGTAAACGTATCTGACGATGAAATGAGCTCCATTGAAAACGGGCTTCGGCAAAGATTAACGTGCGTCCTCTACGCGTGCGTTACCACAAATTGTATAAAATGATGTTTGACTGATCAGAGACGGTTAGTGCGCGTAAATGGCTCTTTTCCAAGTTCAGTGCAAGTCCTTTCGAGTGTTGCTCAAGAATCGGGCTCGGGCGGCGCTGTTAACCTACTGCATATCAATGATACTTCACTGTCGTCGCATCAAAAGTTAAATTGAAGCTTTTTTTTTTTGTAGACGACTGCCTAATTTATTCTGCCGTAACGGACCAGGTCGCCATTAATCGCTCTCTAGACAACTTCAATCGGTTTTGTAAGCTGTGGTTTATGGTCGTCAACTATACGAAATCAACGCGCACGCATTTCGCTGGCACAAAGAACCTAATATATTTCTCGCATTCTAATGACGGTGATTTGCGGGTGCATGCTAATCATATTTAAGTATTTATGCGTTATGATAGCTCGGCATACACGTATAGTTAACGGGTGCTCGAGGGCAAATCAGAGGCTGAGATTCTTAAGAAAGAGAAACTAGAGCGCGGCCAACGCGAGATGAAAAGCTAAATGCCTACAATAATTTTTATCAGACCTACAATACTTTTATCAGACCTATGTTAGAATGTGCATCGGTCGATCGTTTGGTGTCTTCAACAGAAAGGTAAAAAAAATAATTTAGAAAGAAGTCAACGCCGTACAATACTCTTCGTATGCTGCACCGATCGACAGACTCAGCCACTCAAATGATGCAGCCCTGCCAATTGGATCTGTTGGAAACACGTAGGCAAAGAAATCAATTAAAATCCTTTTTTTTTCAGCAGCTGCAAGGACAACTAAAGTTGCTAAAACAGTTTATGTAATTCATCTAAAGAAGCAAAGTACACGCGTTATTCAGCCTTAGGTTGTACCGACCTAATTTGCTCGCGGTGATGTGTTTCGCGATTCTTTTGTTCCGGCCGTGATTGAACTGTGGAGCACGTTGTCGAGCTTTGTAGTGAATACAAGCGACGTCCGTGTATTTGAACACCCGTGAGGCACGTGCTCGCAAGACTAGGCGGCGCCAAAATGCATGTTTACTTTCACTTGTATACCATTCCCTTGAGAACTCTCGTTAATGGGTCGACAGTATCGATAGATAAATATGTAAATTCCTTGTTTCTTATTTTCACCGCGGCTTGTCACATGGCAATGATCGCGCCTGTACATAGAGAGATACGGATGGTATCTTCAAGGCCGGGATGACAGCACAGACACGCATTCGTAGCGCACTGCCTTTAGCAGAGCCTAGCATAGACAGATGTTCGCAATTTGGCAGAATGAAGGAAGGGCTTTGAAACTTTCAAATATGCTGTCATTGAAACGAGGCTGCCCTTTGCCGTGTCTTCGGTGTTTCACGGACAGTGAGACTTGGTGGCATTTTCACGGGGACGCGACCGCAATGGCTACGAACCACGTGCCCCGGCTGACGAGCGAACCTTCGGCTGTCAAGCCCGAATGTATATTTTGAGTCAGCAGTTAATACACATCACCTCGCCTCTGCACAAACGCGGTCGCGCAGGCCTGCAGAATTACCCGCTGCATCTTAGCGTCTGCGGACGCCGGAGTCGAGCAATTTCGACTGCGTATACACAAAGGAGTCCGTACGAATGGCGGGTGACTCGATATCGGCAGCTGGTTTGGCCTGTCGGCCGCCAGAAGTTTTCACCGCGGTAAAAAAATAACCGCGACTCCAAAGCCATCGAGGTTGATGCAGCACTGCATTAAAGTTGCTCGTGCTGTTCGTGATAAGGTCGCTTATTGGTGCGTGACAGCCTTTGTGTCAATGAATGGGATTCACAGCCCGAGCTCGCCATTATGGAATGCTATAGCGAGCACACGCACCACAGTTGGGCGCACGGGCCAATGTGTATTGTCCGATGAGCGGCGACCAACGGTGCTCACCCAGACTTCCTTTTTTTTTCCTTTTTTTTTTTGCAGAACAGACAATATTGGTGAGAACCGAGCTTTATGATGGCTATACGACCCAGACAAATCTTTATTTAAACGCTTTCCAGAAAGTGTATAATATTCCCACCGCAACCAGCGCTCACGTGTCTATAAAAAAAGAATAAACGAAAAAGTGAAAAATTCGTCACCGTCCTATACGTGCATTGACAAACCCGCGTCGATTAATGCATACCGACTGGTTTTCTTTAGGAGGTTCAAAATTTAAAAAAAAAATCGCCTGTGGCAAATATCACACTTCTGTGCCTTCATCTAAATTACCTTATAAGGCAGCCATTACTTTTACAAGAAATCAAAATGCCTGATTAAATAATTACCATAGCTACGCTAAATAACTAGTTATTAAGTTATTTCACGGCACATATCTGAATCTACGAATTATAGCCGGCCAGTTCGGAAGGCGTATCCACTTCGAACGAGTTGTCTGAACTGCACCAGTTTCGAGATATTAATTTTCTACGAATTAAGGATTTTGATTTCTCGCAGAGCTAATGGCCGCCTCATCGAGTAATTTATATCAAAAGTAGAATTGTGCTATCTGCCACAGGCAATTTTTAAAGATTTCGAACCTTCTAAATAAAAAGACAGCCGGTATAATGAAGGCAATCTTGGTAGAACTGCTACGCTAGTAATTGTGTAACTTCTTATCTCCCCCCCCCCCTCCCCCGGCCATCCTCCTTCACTCTCTATCTCATCTTTTTATTCCCTCTTTCCGATCCCTCAGAGTGGGGTAACCAACCAGACGCATTTGTGGCTAACGTACCCGCCTTCTCTCTTTCTTTCCTCCTCCTTATTAGCAGTGTTTTATTAGCACCTAAGCAGGGGACGCGACCACCTGTTGGTTCGCAGGTACGACGTAAGTCCCCCCCACGACGCCTTCGAGATTTTTCAAAGACGCAGACGCGGCGCTGTGTCCGCGTCGTTCCTATGAGTCCCGCGTTCTATCTTGAGCCCAGAAAAAGTTATTTTTACGCATTACCAACATGGCCCAGGCACGCGCGCTTTCATGCTGTTTAATGCGAAAGCATTATATGCCCCAATTACGCGTAAATCCAGAGTTGTACGTCGGCGGTGTGAACGAACGATGAGACCCAAAATGGCCGACGGTTCGAGGAGTAAAAACACGCCAAGAACGCTCGGATTGGCGTCGTATTTGCCAGGTAGGTTTCTGTAAACAAAGTCGCCTAATGAAATTGAGAAGGAAATTCTGTACATTTCGGTCTGCGTGCGAATCGGGCCCGGGCCTCCGAGACGAGTACGCTCCCGCGACGCCACGGTGGCATTACGGTTACGGTTGGCTAAAGTTGTGCCGAGTGCGTGCGTCTTTGCACACGTCACCTCACTGCCACTGCACTGCCTCCCGCGTGTCGCTTGCTCTTCGGATCTCATCGCTGATGTGTTTACCGTGATGCACTATCGACGCCAAATTATGAGTGTATAAAACCAGGTGCGCCTATTGCGTGAGTCATCGAACATGTCACGTCGCTGCCTCCCGCTGCTCACTTCCTATTCGTATTTTGTCGGTGCTGTGGCAACTAGGATGCAGTCCGAAGCGTCTGCGTCATTGGCATCAGTGAAACGTGGCCACCCACGGAAGCACGCCGCAGAAGGAGAAGCAAGGGAACGCAAAAAGCAATGCCGTGCAAGTTTACAACGTGCACGACGACATACGGAGGAGTACTTAAGCGAAAACATTTCCCCAAGGCAACTACGACGCTTTCCTATTCCCAGAAGTAAGCAGTGTTAACTGTCTCTGCCGTACTTTTTACGCGATCAAAGATTTTGTTGCAGTTCGCCTTTAACTACTTGTATCCGTCAACAGTATGTAGCCTCACATAGGCCACGAGGGCAAGTCCACAACAAGGTGCAGTGACACGCGAAGGCTCCGTGGACAGTGCCCAATAGCATTTCGATAAGAGGAGGTTCCGCGACGGCTTCGTTGGAGTAAGGCTACCGCTCGTTTGTGTACGATGCGTTCTTGAGTGCGTGGGCTCCACGATGATCCTTTAGAACATCCAATAACATCGAGTAGTTCTTGAAGCAAAGCGCGGAGGTCAGTGAGAGGGAGGGGAGGAGGTGGGGGGGGTGGGCGCGCACGCATGATCGCTATTGGAAAAACCACTTTATAAGCACGAGCCCCACCGCACTGAAAACATGGCTCTGTGAAAACTGTGAAATTTGTTCCATCACTCAATTGTCGGCTTCCTACGATCTCGAAATGCCGCGCACGTGCTCGCGAAGAAATGTCCCAGTGTCCACTATAGAGCGAAGCCTCTCGAAATCCGAGCTCGATGCGTTTTGTATTATGGCGACTGTTGCGTTTCGCCTGCGACACGTGGTTTTGCCGGCGCGACTGCGGCGGGGCGGCAGACATTTTGGCCCGATCGTCGTCGCCGCAACACTCATCGCCAGGTGTTTCCAGGCGCGACTGCGGCGATGCGACCGCCTAGGGATCATCCTCGCATTCCAGTCATTGTGCCCGAAACAGGCGATGCCAAAGCAGGGATCTCATTCCAGTCATTGTGCCCGAAACAGGCGATGCCAAAGCAGGGATCTCGTTCCAGTCATTGTGCCCGAAACAGGCGATGCCAAAGCAGGGACCATCCTCTCATTACAGTCATTGTGTCCGACCGGCAGCGCCACGACAGGGTGCTACGAGATCGTGCTCGACATGGTGCTACGGCATCGCTACGACAGTGTGCGTCACCATTAGCCCATTGTACATTCACGTGCTCGTCTTTTGAGGGGTTCCTTCTTGCCCTCAACTGCGAGAGTATAAAAACAGCTGCCCCCGGACGCCAAAAGGAGGGCTCCGATTTCTTCTGTTGAGTGAAGTGCTCTCCCGTCTCTCTACTACGGTCAAACCTGACCGCCAACTCTTTGCGATGTTAAAATAAACAAGTTGTTTCGTTGTTACCAGTCGACTCATGCTTTGCCGGGACCTTCGGATGCTTCCAGTTGTACCCCAGGCCGCCAGGCCAACGCTACCCTTGGGGCTTGCGACCCAGGTACAACCACGGGCGTCAGCGCCGAGTTCCCAACAGATCGTACCAGCAGTCCGATCCCAAACACGACTCAATATACCCAAGACGCATTACAAGGTGCGAGAAACAACCGCTTTCCTAACGACAAGAGAGAGAGAGAGAGAGAGAGAGAGAGAAAGCAATAAGTGAGAGAGCAAAAGAAAAGAGAGAAATATAAATAAATGAACTAACGGCGCAAAGACAGCGAGGATTACATCCTAACAGACGAAAGAAAGAAAGCCGACTGGACGGACAGGTATTTGAGCGGGCTTAAGCTGGAAGCTAAGCGGCGTACTTAATCGCTTGTTATCTTCCTTCTCTCTATTCTTTTTTATTTGCTTCCTGAGCTGTGTAATAACGTTCGCTGCCATGAAGCCGTGTCTTCTGTTCGCGTTACCAGAGAGAAACGAGGCGTCAAAGAAGCCTGTCCTCCGTATCCGCGTATAAGCGTATGTGCCTAAAGGCACACGTGCGTGAAAGAAGAGGGGCAAAGACGCGACACCTTTTATCTTGATCCGTGTTACGAGAAAAAAGAAAGGCTGCAGCGATGATGCAAGTCGCAAGATGCCATTGAAACGTATCCCGTATGAGCTCCTAAGCCCGTCACATTAAGGTTTTCGTCTTCGCCCTCGACGGTGCCTGGACGAGGAGGCGTCCACACGCACCTCGAGACGACGCGACGTTCATCAAAGCGATCCGGCAGCGAAGCGTCGTCCGGTCGGGGCGACGTGTATTGAGCAAGCGAGGTTTGTGTAATTGGGGAAACGCCTCCCATTACGTGTGGCCTCCCTAGCTCATTGCTTGCTGCTGCGAAGTTGCGCCTGGCGGAAGGAATCCCGCCATCGAAGACGACGCCTGCCTGCTTGCAGAGAACGTGAGGCTAGATAATGGAGACGAAATGAAACAGCAGCAAAAGAAGCGAAAGGAACAAGAAAAGACAAGACAACAGTAAAGAATATACGAGTTATTTGCCCATCACGATTGCTCTTTCATTGCTTCCTTTTGTGGCCTGGCATATGCTTGTACGCATGCGGCTGTGCCCACAAATTACAGTGTTATATGACGTTCTGCTGCTCAGCACAAGGTCAACGGTTGTTCGAGTTCTGTCTGCATTCTGCTAAGAGTGGAATATTAAGCTTTTCCTGTGCGAACGTCGCCGGGTTTTCGTCACTGTGGGAGATGCGTGGCTGTTCTGTCGCCGACGGGGCCAACCAGTAACTGAGGAGGAGGTGCGCGTCGCCGCCGCTGGGTTCCTTGCACCACGACCAGATGGCTCTGGTCTCGGCGCATGCGCGGCAGCAGCGTTGCCTGCCGTACGGGGGAATGAACACAAAAGAACCAGAAAGCTCGCCTTCGCGCACCCGCCGCTGCCTGGTAAGGAGGAAGTAAACGCTTCTTGCGGATAGAACGTACTCGAATTGCGCTACGTGCGTGTGCGCGTGCTGCCTCTGAAACCATGATGCGTTCAAGGCGTCCGTCGTACTTGCTATAGTGGTGCAGCAACTCCGCTTAACAAAAGGCTCGGTTATAATGTGTGTGCGCCCGTGCGTTCCCGCGTGCGTGCGTATATACTCGTGTTTCCAGTCTCTATGCAGCCACACGAAGCTTAACTTCGCTTTACATATATTCCAACTAGTTCGATCTGCTGCATTTCTTTAAAAAATCATGTTCTACACATGGTGAAAAAAAACTTCAGGTGGTCAAAGTTATCCTGGAGCCCTCGCAGCGTGCCTGTCGTAGCCCTCAGTAATTGAATTAAATTATGGGGTTTTACGTGCCGAAACCACGATCTGATTACGAGGCACGCCGTGGTGGGGGACTCCGGATTAATTTAGAACACCTGGGGTTCTTTAACGTGCACCCAAATCTAAGTACACGAGTGTTTTCGCGTTTCACCCCCATCGAAATGCGGCCGCCGTGACCGGGATTTGATCCCGGGACGTCGTGCGAAGCATCGCAACGTCAAAGCCACTAAGCGGCCACGGCGGGTGTAGCCCTCCTTGTCGCAAATCACGGCATCAAAGGGCGTCAGTCATCACGTATAAGCACGCACGCACAGGCAAGCACGGTGAAACACACACACGCGCGCAGGAACGTGCCAACACGCGAACACGCACACACACAAACACGCACACAAGCAAGCACGTACACAGAGACACACATACACACACGACAAACCACTACCAGACAAACAAAAAAAAATGAAGAGGTAAAGCGGTGTGCCATAGTTAGAACAGCAATAATCTAAAGCACTTCTGCATAAAATTGCGTTAGAAAGGGCTTGCAATAACAAGCGCAGATATAACTATACGCGCCACGGTGAAGCCTCGGTGAATAAGCGACTCTGCAAGATCTTTAGCAATGCCATTTGCCGATTCACCGAACCTGTGCGTACTCAGCTCTTCCCGCAACCACGCATCCGAAGGATTAGACTTCGAAAGAGCCATCGTTGCTCCATAGAAAGTGCACCGTATTTTGACTTAGCTCGTGGAGAACCCACTTTTCCTTTTATTGTTTCCAGGTTATACGGCACTTCGCCTCAATAAATTTCGTGCATGTGCCGCCTGCTGTTGTGTTATCTTAGACGGTGAAAGTTATTCTTCAGCTTCATTGCTGGAATTCGCTATGTTCGCAGCCCTGATGGGAAACGTTAGTCTTAGTTGTTATCACTGCTGTTAAAATAAAAACAAAATATTTGGCATTCATTTGAAAAGTGCAATTAAATGTTTATCTCCCGAATAATAATTCAAGTTTCGAATCGAAAGTGTGACTTTTGGAACACTCTTGATGGTTTTTGACATCCGTCGTCCCGTGGCTTTTGTTTTCAACATTTGCTACGAAAATCACATGTCGATGAGCAAGTGCCCCGGAGTGACTGCCACCCACTTCCTGCTTTACTCGGGACATAAATTGAGAATAAATTTTTAACATCATGCTACATTGCATTATAAGCAGTAGGCGGCGGCAATGTAAACAGTGGGTGGCATCAAAAAAAAAAAAGAAGAAGAAAAGAAACGAAAAGAAAGAAGAAAAAGCCGAATAGCGCGAGAGTTTGCGTAGGTGCATATTCACTCGAGATACCAGCAGTTATGGAGTCATTGCGTAATCAGAGAGTACAGGAGGCACGCGTGAATGTCTTGCAAAATATCTACAAACTGAAAGCAGAAAATTACCTGTCAGGAAAGGGGTCAGGCGGGGCGACACAATCTCTCCAATGCTATTCAACTGTATGCTCAGAAGAAATATTGACGCTGTATATATATAGACTGGGAAAACTTAGGAGTGAAGATCAACGGCGAATATCTCAGCCACCTTCGGTTTGCAGATGACGTTGTCCTGTTCTGCGACACTATACTCCGTTCCACACATCAGGTACAACACTGTGGGTTCCACGCAAGTAGTGCGGTCTCCAAAGCGGTGTTTGCTCGCACGAGAATGCACGCGAGGCTGCCGCGACGGGACGGAAATAAAAAAACAACAACCAAAAGCAAATTGACGTAGAACAACGTGTTTGCAGCTAAAAACGCGCATGGTTTGTCTGCTTCTAAGGGTAAATTCTTATTTTCATTCACAACTGACCTTATATAAAGAACATTTTCACAAAAAGCGGTCAAAAGACGCCGAACTATATCTAAGCGCGAATGCGGCAATTGTAAAAAGTATCTCTAGCCTGCACAGCGTTGCACCTGACGTATGAAACGGAGTATATAGATCAATTGCAACAAATGACTTATGACCTTGACCGAGAAAGTGCAAGAGTGGAGTTGAAGAACAATATGCAAAAGACAAAAGGTAATGTACAGTAGCCTGGCCAGAAAACAAGAATTCATGCTCACCAGTTAGCCTCCAGAGTGTCTGCAGGAGTACGTTTATCTAGGTCAATTAGTGGCAGGGGACCCGTACCACGAGAAGGAAAATTACAGAAGAATAAAGATTGGCTGGAATGCATACGGCAGGTAGTACCAAACCCTGACTGTGAGCTTACCACTGTCGTTGGAAAGAAAAGTGTACAACCATTGCATTCTAGCGGTGCTAACATATGGGGCAGAAATTTGGAGGTTAACAAAGAAACTCCAGAACAAGGTAAGGACCGCGCAAGGAGCGATGGAACGAAAGAATGTTAGTCGTACTGTTAAGATACAAGAAGAGAGTGGTGTGGATCTGAGAGCAAACGGGGATAGCCCATATGCTAGTTGACATTAAGAGAAGGAAATGTAGCAGGACAGGCCATGTAATGCATAGGACAGACAACCTGTGGACCATCAGAGTTGCAGAATGGGGGCCAAGGCAAGGGAAGCGCAGTCGAGGACGGCGGAAGACTAGGTGGCGTGGTGAAATTAGGAAATTTGCGCGCGCAAGTAGGAATCAGCTAGCGCAAGACGGAGGTACTTGGAGATCGTTGGGAGAGGCCTTCGTCCTGCAGAGTGCATAAAGATAGGCTGCTGCTGCTGATGATGATGACGATGATTGTGACGATGATGATGCTTAGGTGGGGAAAGAAAGCGCGATCCATAAGCTCCGAGACTCTCTGCACTAGAGCTACCCTCAAGTTGAGTATAGCTGACACGAAGTGTGCAGTCCGCGGCCCATCACCTCAGCAGCGATGCCAACCTCAGCCATACTTCAAGAAGTTCGGGTGTTCTCGAATCTAGCATTACATTTTCTCTCGTTTTTTTTTTTCTGCTGGCTTCTCAGTGCGCGAAAAATGCACCGTGCAACCTTTTATCGTCTCCGACTACGCGGAACAAAACCGGATGGCGCAAGCGAGGGCGTAAACGCTAAGCGTCGTTCTTGCCCTTTCCTGGTCGCCCAGGGCCACGTCATTCTTCGTCGCGCCGCTGTCGCGGTCGGTGTACAGTGGCAAGAACGTGTCAACTATAGCGGACGGGCGCTGAAAGCTTTCTCCTTTCTTTTCTTCTTTCTCCCCTGCTTTTGATCCATCTTAGCGATCAAAACTACCGGAATTTTTGTTGCATACCTTACGTTGCGCTTTGCCTCATATCGCCTGCCATTTCTTGGCGGCCTTACATAAGTTCACGCTGTACGCGTTCACCGTGAACCCACAGCACTAACATGCTATCTATGTACGCACTTTCGTGTCTCTTCGACGCTAAGCTTTAGTTTTCCTTTGACACTGGCGCACGCGAGGTTACGACACCCGGGTGACACATTTCCCGGAACCCTCAGTCTATTTTTCTCATAGCTCTTTTTTTTATTCAGCACTCTCCACGTGCATCGGTAAAGCGGTCACCCAAGCGTGCATAACGCTCGGCTTGAAGACGGCTGCACGTATTTTAATGTTGTGGTCTTGGTTCGCTGTATTGTTGATCGATCGGTTGCAACACATGTGCTCTGACCCGAAGGCTCCCACGCTCTTACTGTGCCCTCTACATGCACGCACACTGTGATCCGATGGCTACCGGTTAGGCTAAATATATGCAGTGAACTTAAGAGAGCATTCCTTAAAGAGAGAATAGTTGATTTCCGAAACGGGCAGCGGAAAAGCAAGAAGAAACTTAAAAAGAAAGCACAACTCTGAATTAAGGTGTTGTTCGACTGGCCTTGCATGTGCGGTAGGTAGTCTATATTCCTGTCTCGGAAGGTTCGGTGCTGAGCTTCAGAATGAAATGACAGGACACTGTGTCAGCCGCAGAATTCGAGCAGGATACGCTTGATTCACTGTACCAGGGTACCATGCGGCTTCTGCGTCCTCCTGCTGCTGCCACTAATTTATTTATTTATTTGAACATGCTGCAGCCCCGAAGGGCTATCGCAGAAGCGGGGAAATGCAATACATGGTAAAGCATAGAAAGTGCAGTGAACACAAATGATTAGTAATATACAATAGAAATTCATCGAGTGGTAAAGATCTAGCGTAATAGGCAGATCATTCCACAGTTCTATAGAACGGACGAAAAAGTTAACGGCAGGCAATTACCTCTCAAACAAAGCGGCATATTTCGTGTCGCTATTCTCCCTCTTTACGCAAATTTGTTTCGTTTGCCAAGTGACAAGGAGTAGCCGGTGCCACCATAAAGGCGCCAATCTCTCCTAATATTCATTTCAATAAAAAAAAGCGGCAATTAATGTAGAGTTCCGTTTCTGATACTTCGTCCAAGCAACCCGGTCAGCAGTCCGTAAGCCAGTCTACGAAACTAATTCGGAGTGCCGCGATTGAATGAATAAAGAACTTAAATTTCGCATCTCTAAGTATTTTTCTCCGCAAAGCAGTTAACGGCACGGCAACGACGCCAAGATGGCGACGGCATGATAACATCAGCTACAGAAACGACGGCGCCATGACGCCGATGACACTACAATGAGGACAGCGACGGCATGTTGGCGGCATTAACGATGGTGACGACGTTAACAGCACTCCGTCGTGAAAAGCTGGCCAATCTTATTTCCGCATCTCTCTCAGCTTGCCCACGAAAAACGAATTGAAGTGGGTTAGACAAGAGTGTTACGCTGCGCAGACAACTTGCCAGTACGCTAGAACGTTTCCCTCAAATTCTGCCCCGTGGTGCACGACTGTTTTGCGCGTTAAAAATATCACCTACGATCTCCAATCGCTGAAGTGTGGACGGTGGAGTGCGTGAAGAGTGCGCGGATTTTGTGCAACCTAGCGAAAAGCAGCGGGCGCGAACATGTACGCCAAGTGAAATGTGTCACGTGCGGTCTTAGTGACACGCATAACAAAGTTCGTCATACAGCATCACGCTCTTTGCTTTTGGTTTAGTTCGCACACAAGTCACGCACTTATGCGCGAACTCAGCTGTTCCCCACTCCCCCTTCCTCCCCACCTTCAGAAAACGAAAATAAAAAGGCAGAAGGCTGGGATGTTAGCTATAGAAAAGCCTCTCTTTGTCTCTCCATAAGACGAGGGAGGGGAACGTGCCCGAGCGGACATGGCCACGCGGCCACGCAGTCGATGGCGTTCGCATAAGCCACCCGTGCTGAAGAAACGCTGAAGTGCCTGGATTGCCTAGCCGCGGGCTGACGAATGGCGATGTCGACATCCAAGTCCCCGAGTCGACACAGAGGTTAAGAGTAAGGAAATTCTGTATTAATTTTGACCACGCGCGGTTCCTTTGGGTGCACCCGACGCTCGGCCGAAGAGTATTCGCGTGATCCAACCCTCCCCCCCCCCCCCCCCCCCCGCCCCATACACGGATGCAGCCGCAAGGGCGGCTGGGAATCGCGACCTCGGCCTCTCGTTCGGTACAAGAGCGCCATACTCATTGAGCCCCCACAGCGTGCCGCGCATGAAATTGGGTGCGTAAGATGCCAAGAATACTGTCATGCGTTAATGTGCATGCCAAGGGAAACTGCTCGTAGCCGTTCAAGTTTTAATGTCCGTGGTGTCGGGTACCATGTCGAATTTGCTGTGACCGACACCTACGAAGGGTAATGGCCACGCAAAAGAATGCGCTCGCACGTCAAGAAAAAGGCGAAACGAACAAAAAAGAAAACGTAAGGTCACGCATAGGAACAGCACGTCCCCCCCCCCCCCCCCGTCCACCGAGGAAGCTGCACAGAAACGATCGACGATGGTTCGTAATGTAAGCTAATAGAACGAACGAACGAACGAACGAACGAACGAACGAACGAACGAACGAACGAACGAACGAACGAGCGAGCGAGCGAACGAACGAGCGAGCGAACGAGCGAACGAGCGAGCGAGCGAACGAGCGAGCGAGCGAGCGAGCGAGCGAACGAACGAACGAACGAACGAACGAACGAACGAACGAACGAACGAAAGAACGAAAGAACGAAAGAAAGAAAGAAAGAACGAAAGAAAGAACGAAAGAAAGAAAGAAAGAAAGAAAGAAAGAAAGAAAGAAAGAAAGAAAGAAAGAACGAAAGAAAGAACGAAAGAAAGAACGAAAGAAAGAAAGAAAGAAAGACCGAGCGAATGAACGAAACAGCATAGAAGATCAAAGAAACGCTTTCCTTACCGAGTCCGACCACCGTCCACTGAGCACCGTTGTGCACATGCCACCGAAATAGCACAAAAGAAGGCCGCAAGAACGAAGAACGCCATTCGCTTGTAAAAGCGCTCCCTCAGCAGGGCATTCTTCCGGACGTGCACAATTGAACTTGTGGAGAGCTGCAAGAATGGTTTCGTGGCTGGCACCCAACTGTAAACGGCTCTGGCACTGAGGTCGAGGTCGCATATCTTTCTTTTCAATTCTCAAACTCTTTGAGGTCTTTGAGCTGGAGGTAACCTTCTTTGGCTTTGTGCAGACTTTTTTACGGAAAACAGCCGTGCGGTGCCTGATGCTGAAAAGAGCACGTTTTCTGTTTTTCTCACTCCCTCGTTTGTCGGTTTGTTTTGCTGCAATAGAATTATATGACCAATCCGCGCGAATTTTCGGCGTCGCCGTGATGTTCCGTATAAAGTGCAAGTGCGATCATAATTAACGGCCCGCGCGCCGCACTCCTGCGCGCTAGCTTTTGCAGGTCTCGTGATCGAGCGTGAGTCATGGAGTGATATCTCTTCGTGCTTGTATGTGAACGTGTGAAACAACGATTGTTAACGTAGTGAACGAATGTTTACCGCAATTTTATGAAGTCTAGAAAACAACGAACCTTCCTGCAGTTGGCTGTTTGCTATCGCTATTAATGCTTCGCCTTTGGCGCAAAGCTGCAGCTTTCTTTCCCAGCTATATGTGCTCCTTGCCTTAAGCCTACGTTACTCCAAAAAAAGCGGTCACTATCAACACATCCCAGCCGCTGAAAAAAAAAAACGAAGAAATAACTTCTACCGCTGACAGACCGGAGCCACATTAACGTCCCCGACCGGACATGAGACATCCCGACAGACGCTGACGTTTCTGCTGACAATGCGTCTTATCGCATTCAATATCGCGCACAGGTTGGCGACCCTTCTTACCCGAAAGCAAGTGAAAAAAAAAAGTTACAGAAAAAAGGAAGTCCCCACTGACCATAAAGACGGCCTCAGGTCTGAAAAAAACCTGCAGAACGGGCGATTGTTTCTCGCGCGGATGTTGCGACGTATATGGGCCCCGGCTGTCATTGAAGATGCGGGACGGTTTGGCAATGGCAGGGCCGCCTATCTCTGCCAAGCCCAGCTTGGCTTTTGTGGTGTCACCGGTACGCCGCACTGCCCCTCGAAGCCGTCTGAAGATATGTTTCTCGTAATGGCCTTGTCAGTCCTCGCTCTTTCTCTCCCTTACATCCAATTCTCTCCCTTCCAGGCATGTGCACGTCTGCGTCAGTGAGACGTCTAGCTGCTTCCAGACAACAAAAGACTTGCGCAATGCCGACACGCCAAATTTACCGACTCGAAGCGGCGCTGTTGCGAAATATGTACTATGGCAGATGCTCCCGTCCACGGAAAGAGAGAGATAAAGAAAAAATATATAAACAGACAGCTAGACGACGCTCTCTTACAGAGCACGGAGAGCGTCGCCGCGTTTGTTTGCTTAATACACGTGTTTCAGTACTGACTGCCTACGATGTCGTCAATTATAGCTGTGTTTGAGGGGCAAACCCTTTCAAGTGCTGCTGTTCATGCTTGATTCCGTTTAATGGGGGATAGCTGTCAGCAAAAATTTACAATCGTATTCGCAGCGTCACCTTGAGGCAACTTTGCAGTATCTCGCCGATAGTTATCCTCACGTCGTCAGGGCCGTGGAATGACAAGATTGTTTACGTCATAGTTGCCCTATCATATTAGGGGCATTCAATTCCAAAACTAACCGTAGAAGTGGCTTAGTGGCTATGGCAATCTTCTCTTGAACACAAGGTCACGGATTCAATTGCGATTCAGGTGTAATGTGAAGTCCCCCCGCGTATTTATGTCCATGGCAGGGTGACAAAATTAAACGGTAGCTCGCCACTACGGCCTCCCTCAAACGCATTGCGGAGTTCTAATCAATCAATCAATCAATCAATCAATCAATCAATCAATCAATCAATCAATCAATCAATCAATCGTGTTTTTTCCTGTATACAAAATACAAACACAGGACTCTGAAAAAAAGCAGCCTAGACAGCTTGACAACTTCATAGCTCTTTAGGCACGTCCGGAGCGGTGGATACACAAAGTATTTCCAGGAGAAATCACAAGACAACATACAAAGCGGCTATGTCAAATCAATCAAACACGCAGTCTGGCAAACAATCATAAGAGCATTGATGAGCGCGGAAGCAGATGCTGTTTAATTACTGCCTAGTGAAATAACAAAAGCAATACATACATACATACATACATACATACATACATACATACATACATACATACATACATTGGATACGCTGAAACATACAATTTAACATTTAACCTCCAAAACTTTGGTTATCCAGCCATCTGCGGCACTAGAACTTCTTTATTCATTTTCTTTTCGTCATGCTCGTTACACTATGCGAATGACACCGAAAATAACATCACAGCGGCATGGTGGCGGTCTCCCCTAACGTCGCAATGGTGGGTTGCTGAAGGTACGCAAACAATACTACTTGCTCATCTTTCTGGACGGAGCGATTTATTTTGAATGCAGGCCAAGTGCGATAAAGACAAGCACCTATGGCAGCGACGTGTAGTACCTGCCCGGATGTCGATGGAGAGCAAACGATATGAGCAGCATCTTTTCTTTCTTTATTTCTTTCTTTTTTGACAGAGAAGGATGATACGGGTCCGTGCAGCGCGACATTAAACCAGCACTGACGTGACAGAAGAGGAAGCTTTAGCTCGATGACAACTCCGAGGGAGAGAGACAAACATTATTTTGCATCGATGGAAAGGGAAAGCGCACGTACCAATAAGGCACTTGAGGTGGCTGACGAACAGTTAGTGTTTTAGACATATCCTGCGATACACCTTTACACATAACTTTCTTTCTTTCTTTCTTTCTTTCTTTCTTTCTTTCTTTCTTTCTTTCTTTCTTTCTTTCTTTTCTCTTTCTTTTTTTAATAGCTACTCGAGATGTTTCCTGGGCCGTAAGCTTAGCGTGCTACTCCCGATGACAGGGCTGGCACGTGAAATGCCGCATTTATACATAGTACACACACACATACACAGAACATATGCAAGCTCACACGGTAACAAATAAGCAGATTGTCTGGTCCAGATTGGCACCCGTCGCGATAGCCCATTGGCTATGATGTTGCCTTGCTGAGGTCTAGGGTTCAATTCCGATCCCGACGGCCGCACTTCGATGGGGGCGAAAAAAAAAATTGTCCCCGTACTAAGGTTTATGTGCACGTTAAAGAACCTCAGGTGGTCGAAATTTATCCGGATTCCCACACCGTGGCCTGCCTCATAATAATATTAAGCTTAAGTGAAATACACACATCGTTTAAGTGGTCTTTGCAGAAGTGCTATTCAGCAAATATATGTAATTCAAAGCTATGTATAAAATGTCAGTTTCACAACTTTACGTGGTTCAATAGATGTAGCGATATCATTTCGAATTGCCCAGCTGTTAGGGCTGCGGACTTGATGTGTCAGTTTCTTTCTTTTTGCCCCCAATTTAAGGAAACAATTTTTGAAACATCATAAAAAGAAACGAAGCTCTATGTCTGTACAAGAGGTCTACTGGAGATGGCAAGACTCTAACCTTAGTCTTCTAAATGCAACAAACTTTGTCAAATTCGATGTAACGGAGGCTGAGCGAAGCTCCGTTCCCACTTTCTTTTGATAATACCTTTAAAGGTGAACCTCCCTGCTAAGCGCAGGCAGGGGTGCGAATCGAAAGACAGGTTAGGTTGGGTTAGTTTTTTTACGTATATGTGCAGCGTGACGCAGACGAGAGACAAGGAATGAACGACACGAGCGCTGTTAATGCTAACGTTGAAGTGCTAACGTTAATGTTGTTAAAGTTAAAAATGTTGACCTGCCGACTCGCCCAACTAGTGCGTTGGGTTAGTTTACGTTAAGAAAGCGGAGGACGTAAAATCCGTCGAGTTCTCGTAAACAGATCACGCTCACGGCGCCGCTGGCGGGTGTTTTCTGCAACGGTTATGAAGCAGTACGAGTGCAAGCACGTGTAAAGCACGCAATGCCGCGCTAGCTGTTTTGTAGTCACGAAGTCGTACTTCGGGCGAGACCGCAACGTTACCTGCACTGACACCAATGAACCTTCGTTTTCGTTATGACTTTTTGCTGTTGTGGAACAGTCCTTCCTCAGATACGATCGCAACGGCTGCTTTTATTACATCCCCCCTCCCTCTCTCTTTAAGGTGCCCAACTGACGTTGTTATGGACAAGCCATGAAATGCGAAAATGCGGCAGCGATGCCGTCCCGTTCCCGGCCGGCATCAAAAAGAAAGCTATACTTGGGGAAACTCGCACTGGCTTGAGTTTTCTCGGTACACAACGGGTATGGACGTGGACGAGGCTTCAAATGTTGCGTTATAAAATGCAAGACTGCAAACTGCGAAGAAGACAAATTGAATTGCCAGCGTTGGCGGATGCTCTTTTGCTTGCTTTGTGCTGTTTTGTTTGCGTACATGCAGCTTATATATAAAGCTCTTCAACGTGAACTGCCTGGGGAGCTCTATAATTCCCTCGGGGTGAGCCCCCCGCTCATTAGCACCGCGAGAACGGTAGCACATGCACTCTTTGCATTGTCACGCGCGACACTGCAGAGTGTCGCGTGTGGCCCCCACTTGAGTTGAGTGGTTGTAGGCAACTGGTGGGATTAGCCTTGCAGTTGCTGCCGGCATTTGCTCCACCGTAGCGACACTTAAAATAAATAACTCACATAAATCAGGCACAGACCACACAATTACAAATAGTCACTCCTAAGGTCACCATGTGGAGGCCAAATACGTGTCCTGCATGGCCCCCCACTCCCTCTCGCTCTACCACCCAAGCCCATATGGAAAGTTTCAAGCAGGGTACCAGGAAGCAACCATCCTCTATTGGCCATTCTCTTCACGTTCATGTGTCCCGTGCTCTTTATAAAGCTTGATCTATGTTCTTTCGTAGCGCCGTACTTTCATATACAATTTCCTTCAGTCTCCCTTATTCGCATGATACTCGTTTTATTCATCTCTGACAGCAGGGTACTTCAGATGCCCGCAAGGCAGCGAGGCAGTTACTGTAACTTCAACCACACCCCTTATCTTCTTCTACCATTTTTTCTTTCGCTTCCTCGGTTTCAGTATTCTCTGAGAAATCAATCAATCAATCAATCAATCAATCAATCAATCAATCAATCAATCAATCAATCAATCAATCAATCAATAATCAATCAATCAATCAATCAGTCAGTCAGTCAATCAATAAATAAATAAATAAATCAGTCAATTAATTAATTAATTAATTAATCTAACACTCAATCGAGCAATCCATCGAGAACAATCAATCAATCAATGTTGCTTGGAGTCGCATCGAGAAACAATTCTCTTTGGGAGTCTAAATGAAACGATCGACCATTCTGCAAGACAGATCAATGCCGCGGGAGCGAATCTGAAGGGCACCGAAAGAAGGCGGGAAATAAAAGGAGGAGGGGGAAGAAGGCTTGAACTGGCGCTTCATACAGTCGGCCAGCTGCTACGATCACAGCAGACCTTCATGCTTACTCGGCACAATTGATGTTCCTGATCAGTGGGATGTGTTTTGATGCGCTTGGCCCGAATTTTTTTCAGTTTACTCGTGACTTTTCATTTTACCTTTTTTTTTTTAGTTGACGTCCATGAAATATCGCCTGGCAGCAAAAGGAGTTTGTTTGCTTGCTTTGATGTCTGCAATTGCGAACTAACAAGGGCCACTGTTCTTTCTTCCGTCTTATTAAACCTATATACGATATGAGCCATACGCGACTCCTTGGAATTGAAACAGAGGGGGAGGGGGGGTTGTAGAGTGTCGAAACTTGTCTGGCTCCCTTTAATGTTGCCGTTCCGGCGCTGCAGAAAGGAAACAACATAAATGTTGAATAGCTGATCCACCTCAAGGGCAGAGGGAAAAGAAACATCGATCGCGCCAGGTCTCGTCCTCAGGGGCACCTCAATATGACAGCCGATAAAACCTTGCACCAGTAACCCGAAGGACGCGATTCGAACGTCCGTGCACAGCGAACACGAAGGGTGGCCACACAATCGCTTCTTTTTTTTTTTTTTCTGCGTGTCAGAACAAGGAGGCACGGACCGCAAGCACGCAAGGGCTCACGCAATGCACGGCACGCACATGCAGTAACAGGTACATCTATAATAAAGCCACAGATAACATATATATGAATACAGACAACATATAAAAGAATATACGGATATAGATCTATACACGCGCAAGGCACTGGCGCCCATGCAGCAGCTGCTCAAGCAGCGAGAGCGCGCTTGCGCGGGCGAGCGCCCACGTATACGTAGACAATCCCTCACGCATGCGCAAACTGCAGGAACGCGGACGTAACGTTACACACACGCATGCGCAGCGCGTTCGCATGTGCGCGATAGCTGCGCAAGCACTCAGGCGCAGGCACGGGGGCGCTTAATTACTTTGTTACCACGCCTATTCAAATCGATTACCGGTGATCGATACTTTAGATCGCCGATCTCGACATGTTCGAGCTGTTTCTTATCCGCTTAAGGCCATGCAGTGATTATGTACAGGCACTGAACTTTCAGAACCACTTTAAGTTCTCGCGCTCCGGCGACGTTGTGATTTTTGCCGGACCTTTTTGCGAACTATAATGTGCGTACGTTGTAGCGAAAAGGGGCGTGGCTGTCACCTTCTGCCGCGCGCTGAAGAAAAAGCATGCCGCTCACGATTACGCCGCACTAGCATCACAATTTCGTAATCGAATGACTCCCAGCAAGTCAAAAACTAAATTATATCGTCGGCTTTGCCGTCAGACAGGGCTGAGCGGTGATAATTCACCGAAAATGACGCCAGCTGTTCACTAGTGTGCTTTGGTTTGGCGTCCGAGTCGTTTTATTTCGCCAAATTGTATTTCTGAAGGTCCACCGCATGCCCAACATGTGTATCTGGCATTTTCAACTAGTTTCCAAGAGTTTCAGTTCCGCTTCTCTCGTAAAATCGCGGCAAAGTACACTCCCGGTGACACTGCGCAGCTGTCGAAAGTCGCTCCGATGGCGTCGTCCCTCACGGCTGCGTCGCCAGAAAAGCGTCGTGCTCGAAATTATGCTACACCCGCACTTCAATTTAGCGATGAGGACTCGAGTTATGATTCCGATGATGACAGTAAAGCAGATTCTAGATCTGACGGCGACGATATCTTGAGCCAGTGTGGGACATCCTCAGCTGTTCACCGGCGAGTTTCCTTTACGGCCTTGAGCGGTCTCCTTCCTTCTCCGTGCTTATCTGTCGATCTTTTTGCACGACCTGAGAGCTCTACTGATTATCTTCAGGGTGCATACTTCGCTTGGTTATGATGTGCTGCCATTGGCAGCGAAGGAACTTCCGTTCACGTCAAGAACGAATCAGCGCAAGGCAGTTTACAACGGCGTGGGATTTCTTTCTACTCTTCTTCTCCGCAGATGTGATAAAAACAATCTGCCAAAATGCAAACAGACATGCTTGGATTCATAACCTTGTTGTTGGCCGGCTACGCTGAGAGCGATCGTTCCTGGCGGATGTGCATGAATAATAATAATAATAATATTTGGGGTTTTACGTGCCAAAACCACTTTCTGATTATGAGGCACGCCGTAGTGGAGGACTCCGGAAATTTTGACCACCTGGGGTTCTTTAACGTGCACCTAAATCTAAGCACACGGGTGTTTTCGCATTTCGCCCCCATCGAAATGCGGCCGCCGTGGCCGGGATTCGATCCCGCGACCTCGTGCTCAGCAGCCCAACACCATAGCCGCTGAGCAACCACGGCGGGTGACGTGCATGAGTCTAGACGAACTGATGAAGCACGTTCGTGGGAGTTGTCATCGGACCGTCTTCAGAAGATGCCGAAAAGGCGGAACTTCAAAATGCGTTACGAGGACCGCAAAGCTGAACAAAAACCCGACGTTTTGTGGGAAAAGTGTGGAGTGCAGCTATGCTTCACAATATCGATGAACTGCTTCACCGCATGGCTTAAGCGATGAACTGCTCTTAGTTTCTGTTTTGTATGTGAGGAACGGCAATTTACTGAGCATTCTTTTTCAGACGCTATTCCGGGGTTCTTTATCCTTGAAATGCATATTCTGAATTTCTTTCGACATTAATGTTTTTTTTTTTTGTAGGTGTCATTTCTTTTATTGTTGTTTTTATCAACTGGCAGAAAAAAATGGCGCTTTCTAGAATGTTTATGTTATACCTAATATTTTTTTTTGGCAACGTATGTTTTTGGAAAGAGCATTTCATTACGCACAATACGCCATGCTGCAATGCTCGCTGGAATATTATTTGTAGTGGCAAATAACTTTTTTTTTTTTGCGAGACTTATAAAAAACGACCATTTTTCTCACGGTGACGTCAGAGTCAAACGGGAGCACGTGCGCACGCACGCGCACACACACATATATATATATATATATATATATATATATATATATATATATATATATATATATATATAGTTATGCACAGACACACTCACACATACACATGCTCATATCCACGCGCGCACGCGCGCACTCTGCAGACGCGCACAGAGTGTATAGACACCCATCCAACGAGGACGCACAATGCTCCTGCACGCGAACAAACAAGTGTGCGCAAGCGCCGAAGACCACGCGCGCCGTAACCGACGAATACAAACAGCACCCAGATACGCGCAAGGGCGCACAACGCGCGCCCGGCGAAGATTATTGCAATTCGGCGCTGTCGCGCTCGGCTTGCGCTACGAAAAGTTGGCCGTGTATGTGCGGAGGGTGGTCCGTCTCGTACTGGCGTTTCCCTCCTTCTTCGTCCAGCCCGTTTCCGAAACATGCGCGCCCGAGGCGCTCCACGATGGGCGCTCTTGCGCGTCAGCTGGACGGCTCGTTGATCAAACATCGCCGCCCAGCAGCTCCAGCTGCTCCTGGCGCTATAGCGCGGTAGGGCCGGGCGTAGATGCGTGCATGTATATGTGCGCCCAACCATAACGGGAGTGTATACGAAGACGTGCTGCGAGGGTGACCGCGTTTCGCAGACGCCCGCGCGGCGTTCATTTTGTTGCATACTTTGCAGGCCGCGACGGCTGAAGGAGCATTTACCGAATCGACGCACTCATTTACTTTCTTCGAGAGTATTGATGCTGCAGCATTTTAACGCGATAGCGTTAAGGAGGTGTCGCAGAAAAGCCGGTGTCGTCGGCGTCGGCGTCCGCGGCGTTGGCCGTGAGCGATAAATCACGGCAGGCACTTCATAAATAAAAAGCAACTTCTAAGATGGGCTGGGTGGGAATCGAACCAGGGTCTCCGGAGTGTGAGACGGAGACGTTACCACTGAGCCACGAGTTCGATGCTTCAAAGCGGTACAAAAGCGCCTCTAGTGAACGCGGTGTTACCTTAGAAGGCTCAGGCGTGCGTCGCTTGCTGAGACGCGCATTTCGTTGTCGCGCCGAACGCTGCGTTGCTTGACGCTCACCGCGTCCGATGCGGGGCGCGTTGTCGCTGCGCCGTAGCCCAATACCCCTTGGCGGGTCGACGGGAACGCTGTCGCGTTCCACTCTTGAAGGCGAAGCTTAAGCGTCCTCCAATTTTTTTTCATGAACGGGATGCCCCCCCACCCCCCTCCTCACCCCCGCGCCCCAAGTGTGGCACGGAACGACCGACGAAACCCCAAGTGGTTGGATGACCGATTTTCCTTCTCGCGAACCTTCTTTCAACTTGCGAAGGGGTTCTGCAAAACTGATTTGCCATTTCAGTGTCCCTGTGCTTCCATCGAGTTATCGATTATTTCGCCCTTGCGCTTTTTGGTTGTCCCACGTGGTAGAGCGAACGCCCCGAAAAGGAGTTGGTTCCGGGTGTGAACCCCGGACCAGGATTAATTTGTCTTCAACCGCGAAGATTTCTTTCTGAGAAACCCGTGTGGGTTTCCTTGCAGCTACAGGCGGACGAATCACAAATATTCCCTATCAAGGACCAGCTTCCTCCCCCTTGCGGGTTTCTGGAACAGTGATTTGCCATATTGTAGTGTCTAGTTTGTCTCTGCGGCCACATGGTCCAGCATTTTTGTGCCGTTTGGCAGGCACAACCCTCGAGAAGGAACTAAATCACTGAAAAATATGACGTATGCTTTGTCATGTCTGATAAATTGTGAGCGGCTATGAGGCACGCAAATAATGTTGTATAATTGAGGGATGAAGGGGCTGGTCTAGTCAGTGTAGCAATAGTATATATTGGGTAGTAATAACAAAAACAGGAACAACAAGAACAACAACAACAACGACGACGACGACGACGACGGCCGATCTCCAGTAACGCCTTCGACAGGCGTCCTCTGAAATAAGCAAAATGCTTGAACCGTGGTCATCCTCTGATAGGCAGAGGTGTGCCGTCAGCGCAATTTTTTTTTAATAATGGGGTTTTACGTGCCAAAACCACTTTCTGATTATGAGGCACGCCGTAGTGGAGGGCTCCGGAAATTTCGTCCACCTGGGGTTCGTTAACGTGCACCTAAACCTAAGTACACGGGTGTTTTCGCATTTCGCCCCCATCGAAATGCGGCCGCCGTGGCCGGGATTCGATCCCGCGACCTCGTGCTCAGTAGCCCAAGTCAGCGCAATTGGCGTTTCTTTAAGTAGACTTGAACCTGATGGGCTGCCTATGAATGATACGACCTGATTTGTGTGCTCTGCAACGTGATTCCTTTCTTCCTTTGTTATTGAGATGACTGCTATGTTGTCCTTATGAATAAAGGGTAAATCAGACATCCACCCGTTCGTAGCAACCGCTACAAAGGAAACCCATACGGGTTCCTCGAAAGAAAAGCCTCATAGTTGAAGCAAAATTCGTCCTGGTCCGGGATTGCTACGGGATTTATTTACTTGCTGGGATCATTGAGGCCAATAAAGCTCGCAGACACATTATCGTGAAAAAAAAAATCAAGGCCCTTCCGCCCTGCGAAGGCGGATGACCAGCCGAGCTGTAAACATCGGGGTCAGAAAAGTTTTGGTAAAGGCTTTAGCGCAATACTCATTTTCACTTAGCAAAGACGGTCACGATGGCTTTGTGTTTCCTATGATATACACTGACCGGAATTCTCGCAACTGCAAATACATTCTTCCATAATGTCAAATCGATTCACGTACGCCGCTGGGTGGTCGGTTGCGCCGCATCGGTGTGGCGTTCGCAAGCGATGTGCCTGCAACACGAAACGTGTAAGCCACTCCCTTTTCGGTTCCGACACATCCACATTGAAATCGCAGACAACGACCACATGGGTAGTGTCGTCGCAACTAACCCACTCAAAGTGAGTAGCCATGAACCTGACGGGGTTATGAACCATTGCATCTTTTGATTGCTTGTGGGAGTAGAAGCCATTGATGATGACAGTTTTCGACATGCTGTTCTGTATGTTCTACGCACGATTAGAAAGAATGTGACCACTGTTCCCTTCACTTTGCTGAGTGCTTGATGCCTCTTCATTACGGGTCTATGACCTATTGCAACTTTTGGTTGCTTACAGGGGTATGAGCCATTGATGATGATAGTTTGCTGCACATCGCTGCACATCGTCCAAGAAGGGCAAAGGGCAGCGATTAAAGCTAAGAAAGATGTGAAAGAGAAGCTATGTAAGGGAAGCGATGTCATGATACCCAAGCCGGGCAAGAAACTACAGATCGAGAATCTCAGGCCGATCTCCCTTACGTCGTGCCTGGGAAAACTGTATGAGAGAATAGTCACCAAAAGGATCCAGCAGCACCTGGAGAACGGGAGGTGGTACCCTGACAGCATGTATGGCTTCAGGGCCAACCTATCGACGCAGGACGTCCTCCTGCAACTCAAGGAGGAGGTACTCGACACAATGCCCAAGGCGGGTGAAAACGTTGTGATGGCGCTCGACATCAAAGGCGCCTTCGACAACGTCAGCCACGCGGCCATAATGGAGGGCCTCAACAACACTAACTGCGGAAGGAAAGTACACGACTACGTCAAGGACTTCCTAACCGACAGAACGGCAACGGTAGGGCTGGGGGAGTTGAGAAGCGACACCTTCTCCACACCATGTAGAGGCACACCCCAAGGCTCCGTGATATCGCCCGTGCTATTTAATGTGGCGATGATCGGCCTGGCAAAACGACTCGGCGAGATTCATGGCATCCAACACGCGATGTACGCGGACGACGTCACGGTTTGGGTCACGCAAGGTTCACTGGGAGAAAAACAAGAGAAGCTACAAGAGGCTGCGCGCTGTGTCGAAAAGTACACCAGAGAGAGGGGACTGGTATGCTCCACAGAAAAATCCGAATTACTGAGAGTAGGTAGACACCCCACCCAAGCAACGCTGGAAGTAACGCTTGATGGTCAAAACATCCCGGAAAAGAATATGATCAAAATCCTGGGCATGTGGCTACAGGGCAGCAGAAAATGCAGCCACACCATCAGCCTGCTGAGCAAAGTGACGGAGCAGGTGGGCCGGATGATCAACAGGGTCTCCCAAAAAAGATACGGCATGAAAGAGGAAGACACACTCAAACTCGTCGGCAGCCTGGTCGTCAGCCGAGTCATCTACTCGCTACCGTACCACGCGATGACCAAAGGAGAGAGGGAACAGGCGGACACGATAATCAGGAAAGCATACAAGACGGCTCTCCATCTGCCAAAAAACACTTCAAACGAAAAACTGCTCCAACTGGGCATCAGCAACACTTTCAGCGAACTGGCGGAAGCCCTGCTTGAAGCGCAAAAAGCCAGACTCAAAAGCACCCCTGCAGGGAGAGCGCTCCTGACTAGGCTGGGACGGGACACGAGTGGACACGTAGATAGATACGCAGACGTGCCCGACTGCTTAAGAAGAACAATAAGCGTTAGGCCAGTACCTAAGAACATGGACCCCAACCTCCACGAGGGCAGAAGGCAGGCGCGAGCCGAATACGTGGAAAAGACACTCGCGCTACTAGAGAACACGGTGTACACGGATGCTGCCACGTACTCGCGAGAAGGGAAGCGCACGGCCACGGCGGTGGTGGTGGACGGAGACGGGAATCTGATCACATGTGCGACGGTAAAGGCAGCCGACACAGCGGAGGCCGAAGAAATTGCCGTGGCGCTGGCGGCAGTAGAAGGATATAGGACAGGCAGGCCTCTAAACATCTTAACAGACTCAAAGGAAGCGTGCAGAAATTACACGAGGGGCAGGATTAGCAAAGCCGCCCTCAGAATTCTTGGCGGAGGCAACTTCGCCGAGAGGAACGTTACGCACAAGGTAATTTGGATTCCGGCCCACGCAGGCATACAGGGTAACGAAAGGGCAGACAGCCTAGCTCGAGAGACCACGTGCCGAGCAGAGCAGTCGCGCGCCCCGGAGTGTCACCCACACGCTTGTGAGGGAGGATACACAGAAATCTTAAACTTATACAGAGGGACGAGAGCGAAATATCCCCCACCCCACAAAGCTCTAACGCAGGAGGAAGCAACGAGTTGGCGCAGATTGCAGACAAACTCCTTCCCAAATTTATACATCCTGAACAAAATGTACCCAACACAATACAGAGACACCTGCCCATGGTGCGGGGCCACACCCACACTATACCATGTCACATGGGAATGTAAACACAATAAATCATTCCACCAACACAATAACCCGAGTGCGGAGCAATGGGAGAGTCGGCTTACCAGCTGCGAGCTCACGGCCCAAAGGGCCTTAGTGCAGCACGCTAGTCAGGTAGCTAGGCTCAGTGGAGCCCTGGAATAGGGGCCCACCCTTGCTGGAAGAGGCTCCAAGTCGCCGGCGCCCAAGACGACCGAGACCTCGAGACGCTAAATCCTTGAAGGAACCAAAATAAAGTTTCTCTCTCTCTCTCTCTCTCTCATTTGCAGAACACCATCCTATAATATATATTGACCCCCGTAAGAACATGAAAGTCGGACAACAAACACCAATGTCAGCCCTACCGGAAGCTTGAAAACACCCCACCAACATTCCATTAGCTACTTGAAAAACGTTCATAAGTCACCAAACAAAGCGCATCCGAGAGAGAGAGAGAGAGATAGAATCAGCTTTTATCAGCACCCGAAGTTCTTTTTTTTGTGTGCCGTCACAGCATAGATACGTAATTACGACGCTCGGGCTTCTGCCGATTAAGTGGGAAGTACACTGTAATTTACACTCACACCTGAACTTGTTTAGGTTTATCGGGTGACCGCGTTTCACCGTATAACAAATCTTATCGCTCAGCGCAGGACGCGCCTGCATGTATCGTTTCTCGACTGTTATCGGTGGTTCTATCCGCTGTCTGTTGTCACCGAACCTGGTGTAATCTAACTGCATGATGCGCGACGCGAATTGTGTAGTACTTTCTGGAAGACACGCGAGCACCAGCGATTACTCTGGAACCTTCGATTACTCGTGCTTAAAAGGCAACGCGCTTGAACCACAGATGAGATTTCGACGATCGCCGACTGTGTTCGACGCCATCGTTCGCCCAATAAAAATTTAGTTAAGCTATTCTCAGTTTTCCTGCTGTGTTTTTTTTTCACCGTCACTACTACGTGACAATACCCTCAAAGATGATAAGGATGTAAATAGGTCCTTAACTCCCACTCTTACAGCTAAAAAGGGCGTACACCCTTATTCACTTTTAACGGTTAAGTCAGATTACAGGTTACACGGGACGCTAAAAAGACATTTCTAATTGCCCTCCATGGTTCCGTGTTATGTCACCCGAAAGCTCGGCACCGGAGGGAATTCCCCCTCCGTGCCGTGGACGAGGACAAAACCGCACTGCCACCGACAGCGATGATGCTCACGATGGGCGGACGGGGGAATCCCCTAAGCGCTGCCGGTGGCGACAGCGCGCTGCCAAATGAAGCAGGTCCGCCCACGTCGAGACGAGGGCCATCGAGACAAGGGGCAGCGTGTACGAGACAAACCGCAGGCGTGGTACACGAGTTGCCAAGCCGGCAACAAAGCCTCCTCGGGTAAACGGGCAGGCGGGCGGGCGGACGGACGGACCGACACACACGGACGCACCCACGCACCCACGCACCAGGACGCGAGTCGAAAAAGATTGACGACCTTTCTGTAGCACCTCGGTGACACTTATTTCGCAATCCCGAATACCATCCCTGCTGGGCTCTATGTTGTGTTCCTTTATTGTCGTACAAGTATCTATCAGTTCGTTGTATGGCCTCGTACTAACCGTTTACATTCATGCCGAGTGTTTCTTTCGCTTCGTTTTGTTAGCAATCATATACGAATCATCTGTCCATACTTGTAAGGAAATCAGCAGGTCTCACACTGACGTAGGGATCGGTGATAAGGAAAGCTTTCTTTGATGTTTACTGAAACGTCTTATTCGCTTCCACGTTGTTCAATGCTCCTCGCTCAACATCTGCACTGGTCCCACTTTGCTCCCCGCACTTTTTCTCCACTCAGCTGCTTCTGTTTCCTTCTACAATTTTCTGTTGTGGACTCCGTCATTTATTGCCTCTTCTTCTGCTTGTCTATACTGGTACCCGCATAGTGAGACACACGCCCATTCTGGGATATTGGACAAGAGTGCCCGAGTACCCAGTGGCCCAATTTCTTGTGTACTCGGCAAGACGCAACAGCGAAGGCCCAGCAATCAGTATGTATGCTAGCGAAGTCAGGGAAACAGTTCTCGTCCTCGTCGGGGCTATAAGTCAAGAGTATTCGATTGCCGAACCATGTTGCCGAGCCGAGGTACTTTTAAACGCTGATGCCACGCTGAAGAAGTGCTTTTCTCGGGGGTTCCTTAGTTTGTGTGCTATATGTATCATAAAGCCACAGCGTAGTGAGTGCGCCGCATATAGGATTGACCCGCAAGAGTGTGAGTTGATTGCTGGGGAGGCTACTCCAGCTGCCGCATATGCCCATTCAACTTCATCAATCGGAAACACGTTTCGCTATCGCCATTACATCTCCTTCACGTGTTAGAGTGAATGTTAGGGCCAACGTGCCCGCTTTGCTATTATAGTATTTTGTAATTGCTACTGTTGTTATTTTGAGACTGACATCGGCGATGCCAGTTTCGTAGAGCACGGCTGACAAAATGCTACAAAAAAAAAAAAACCTTTGACGATGTACGTAAAGGAGATTTGAAGGTGTTGTATGCAAGCCTGCTAAACGATTGAGCATATTTTAATAAAGTGCATTGCTTTTCGGCCCCAAATGTAGAAGGCATACACA